>NC_056726.1:303677299-303689799 GCF_019279795.1 Protopterus annectens
CGTGCCTTCACTGAAGGTTGAACATTGAGCTTTCACCTCGGCATTTGTGAAAATCTACTGCCAATCATTAGCGGACCGGAGTTCCACTGTGGCGACCCCTAACTGGGAAAAGCCGAAAGACAACAACAACAAGTGTGGGTAACTGGTTGACACAACATTACTATTCAGATATCAGATCTTGGTGAATGCAACATGTCAGGCCATACAATACCAGAGTAAACACAACCAGTCCAAGATTTAGAACTTTTGCCAGGCAGTTACACTTTTATTTAAATATGACTTATATGAGACTATTACTGCCATATTGTCTGGTTTATTCAGTACAAAGCATACACATTTTTTATACTGCCAGGTGACATTTTACTCCTTTATATTTATTTGGTATGACTACTTACAAGCAGGATTGTTACTCACCAGCATCATGACGCAGCCTTTGCAACCTGGTGGCATGGGCTTCCTGGTTCACAGCCCACTCAGCTGGAGCTGTAATGAAAATAGAGAAACATTTATGCATATCTAGCCATCACATACACAGGGTGGGCTTTGGTAAACTGTTATTGCTGTGAGTACTTACACACTGCTGGGGCATCTCTCCTCTGTCTTGCTTCTTGGATCCACTGTTCCAAGAGCTCCCTCTTCTTCCATTTCAAGTTGGAATAGTGGTGCCGGACCTGCTTATCAGTCTGAGGGATACCAGTGGCACTGGCGAGATTACGGGCAAAACTTTCTCAGGCTTCTGCTTTATATTGGGAGCCCTGCTACTGATCCTGCAGCAGTCTCATGTCATGTTTTTTTACCAGGAGTCCTACCATGACCTTGGACTCCTGTATGCCCCAGTGCTGTGCCTGAAAGCGCATGCCCTCTCCAACATCTGCCATACTTCCTACAGTGGGAGCTGCAACCAGTTATGACTGTATTCCCACCTGCAGGGTTTAAATATGGCCAATTTCCCACCCTTTTCCATGAATGGATGGTTTTGAATATGCTGAGCTAAGCTAAGGCTACAGGCAAACCTGCTTAGCTAAGGTTGGCAGTGCTTAAAGGGGCAGGTGCTGAGCACAGCTTACCAGTGCGCACATCTACTTAGCTACAGTACTTCCTGCTTAACATTCACATTTCAGCAATGCTTATAGTGCCTCAGCTGAGCTGAGCATAATGTAGCATTATTTACCTTTTAGTTTTTGGACTATCATGATGGTGGGTTTCATTCATCATTTTGCATAGCTTATGTTATGTGTTTTGACCTTCTATAACATCTCCCTATGTGCATTTCTGACATATTACATTTTGTGTGGCTGCATGTATGGGACACTTGTGTTTATGTGGGGGTTTCACAACTT
Source organism: Protopterus annectens (assembly GCF_019279795.1). NCBI lineage: Eukaryota > Metazoa > Chordata > Ceratodontiformes > Protopteridae > Protopterus > Protopterus annectens. The sequence continues at coordinate 303,678,640 of NC_056726.1, forward strand.
CAGTACACTGACACCTCACATGTGGCCCTAATACACTGCTCTGGTTGGGAAATATAAGTTACTTACTACATAAATATACTAAAATATTATTTTTGTGGTGATTTCACATACAAAATAGAACTGGCTGTAGTGGGCTAGAAACCTAACTGACTACATACAAAGTATACACTAATGCACTATTGCGTATGATGGCTGTCTATTGCTATTTAACTTCTTGGGCCATTTAAGCTGGCCTAAGCATAGCTAAGCAATGGGCGCATCCACGCAGCTATGCTTAAACTTTCCTGCTGGTGTGAAAAAAAAAATATTACGGGCACTTTTTAAATATTGCTCTTACAAACTTAGACAGTTGTTAGAATAACAGGTTTTCTGTTTGCATGCATTTTCTGAAGGGTATGACGTCTAAAACTTAGTTCTGTCATTATTTTCTAACTTCATTCTTTAATGATATGCCAATACTTTGGCAGTGGCCACTTATTTATTTCACGGCCATACACTATACAGCTGGAATCTGAACATTCTCTGGTGATCTCTCCTGTTGGGGTTTACATTCTGTAAAAAGAGTGATATCACTCTTTGTAAATTGCTGTATGGCAATTCTGGTGTGCAGGGGGTGTGTATCTTATGAGACCATTGCTCTCAGACATGCCCCCTGTGCTCATACACATTTCTGTGTACATATTGCAGCATGGCAGTGCGCCTTCATGCATATGCATGGAGCATTGCTGTGCTTCTCCTATGTAGTCTCTTCCATGCAGGAATAGGCTATTCCTGCACAAAAGATTGCTGGATCCCAGGGTTTGATTTTTACTTATCTTTTGCTTATGAATGCTGTTCACATTTCTTTTTTCACTCATATTTTTATTAGTTTAATATATATACAATATATACAAAAAAGAAAATATTTTAGCATTACATAAAATGTCACAAAGTATTGCAAACATATTAAATCATCAAAGTATTCTAATTCTATCCATAAGTCAATTATTTTGATATTTCAAAGACAGCATTTCAAGAGTGTCCCAACAACTAGGAATCTTCACTCTATTTGCATATCTTAGACTAATCACTTATTTTTAATTTTTACATAAAATTATGGCTAAATTTAATAATTCTTTAAACAAAGAAATTGTATTTGTTTTCCAGTTTTTTTGTAATAAATTTTCTAGCTACTGCTTAAAAAAAACTTTAAAACATTTTATATTGTTTAGAGTTCAAAGTCTGCGGAACTGGAACATTAATTGATATTGTTGATCTTGACAAAATGCAATTATCTGACCACAAACCTTTGTTATCTATCTCTTCTCAATAATTATTTAGCCTTACACAGTCCTTAGATATGGTCATCCATTCAGCTTTGACTTCCTTATTACATCCCCAACACATCACTGATGCTGATTTATTAAAATTGTAAATTATATAGGATTTAATAAATACTCTATGTATATATTTACACATAATGATTTTCCAATATAGTCTAGAAGAAAACTTTTCACTCATATTTATAAAACTATCTACTTTCTCTTTAGTAGATATCATTGACTAACTGATATGTCAAGTTTATAAAAATTAATAAAACTTTCTGATATTCTGACTTTTCTTTTTTTGAAGCAGTCATACCATAATACTAATCCATTTTTCTTTAACAGACTCATTTCAATGGCATTGTGTGACTTTATACATCCTAAGGTAGATGCAACTGGGAAGCAAAAGCATTTTCATTTTTTAATTGATGGGGTTTTATAAATGTATTTCTTAAATGCTTTTATAATCAATTATATGTAAGAAGAAGCCAAATTAAAAAAAAAAACTAATTTCCTTCCAAAGTATGTTTTAGTAATCAAGGAAAATTATTAAATATTTCAAATTAATCAGGACTTGTATATTTATATGAACCTAAAACAATCTGCTCATGAATAATGTTCCACTCACGAGTATAATTTGAATCCTAGCAAAGTATGGGCATGTTAAAAATTACAGAAACAGAATAAGATTCTATGTCTAGAAAAGCAATTCCTCCATGTTTTCAGAGCCTGATATGGTTTATATATGCTATTTTAGTTTTTTTAGGGTACAGTAAGAAAGAAATTAATATTTTCTTCATTTATTTTAATATTTTTGTGGTGATGATACTGTTGAGTCTAGCAAATAAATAAGCCAAGGTTGTATAATCATTTTAATACAAATAAAATTTCTTCACATGCAAAGATATATAATTCCATTGTTTAAAGTTGCTATTAATAATCTTATTAATATCTCACAGACACTTTAATCCCTAAATATTTTAATTTTTGTTCTTCCCAGCTTTATTTATATTTGTGTTTTAATTTACCATCCAATTTCTGATGCATCAAAGGACAACAATGGGATTCTATTATTAAATGCTCAAGTTTTCTGTCCTTTTGCTCCCTATCTATTGGCCCTGCTATGTATAAACAGAAGTACATCATTTAAAATATTTAAAATTGACTGTTTCTCTCCACTAGAACAGTACCTTGCCATACTGTGGTGGTTTCACTTTCAAAAATGTTTTATCCCACCCTGAAAAAGTCTCCAATTAACTGGTGCCATCAAGGTCACTGAATACAGGTAGTTTTATGGCCAATTCCCTCCCAAACTGACATCATGATGATTGTCCTAAAAACCCATCCATGCTTTGATGTCACAGCTCCCTGGTCCTTCCCCTACCCATACAGAAAGTAAAGACTAGAACAAGGAGACAGCACAAGTTAAGTCTCCTGCTGTGTGCTGTCAATCACAGCAGATAGCTCAAATTACCCTTAGCACTTTGCCAGCTAGGGAAGTTAGCTGTGAAGGGGATGGGAGACGAGTACAATTCAGGCTTCACAAAAAAACTTCATTTTAGCCATTCTAAAAAGAAGCAGCACTAAAAAGCACTTTGAAAGTCTGTTCTGTGGCATTTGCACTTTTTGTGTCTTAAGTAGTCATAGAACGGCATGACATATTACTTAAAACTGATTGAAAGACAGCAGTGTATGCATGTAAAATCAATGTAGTGACAGGAGCTTTAGGAAGAAAGAGGCCTGCATGATGTAACTTTTTACATATGAGCACTGCATTGTGGGATACCTAGAGACAGATTAAACAATCATATTTACTTCAAGATACCAGACCCATGTGGTCAGACTGAGAAATTACATATAAAATATTTAAAAATCTGTAACTAGTGGTGTTAAAATATAAGGAGACACCAAACCATGATAAAATAAACATGTTTTCCGAGTCTGTGGGTGTGGTTCTCCTTTAATATCATTTCAGTTTTACAGTTATTAAATTTCAATAATGAGATTTCTTAAAATATTTCAATTTCTGCATTTATTTCTTTGATTGAGGTGTTTATGTCTCCTATGCTTAATAGAAAATCATCAGCAAAGAGCTGTATTTAAGAATAAGTTTTTTACTTATAGAAAAATCTTCAATTCTACTACTAGTTCTTATGCTATTTCCTAAGGGCTCAATAACTAAAGCAAGTAATAAAGGAGATACGTGAAATCAGTGTTTTGTACAATTGCTTAAAGTAAACCCTTGAGATATGTAAGTGCCAATTTTAAAATATGCTTTAGAGTCTATATTTAAATTTCTGAATATTGCAACAAATTGTTCCAGAAATCCAAATATTTCTAAGGTTTTAAACAAGCAAATCCAGAATTAAAATCCCCTTCAATATGTTGGGTGATCAAAGCCATTTTTTAAACTATCAGATACAGCTAAAATTCTTATTACCCCTTTAATATTATATGTTAATCTTTTAACAATGAACCTTGTTTGATTTTTATTTATCAAATTATCTACAATATTTCTTAATCTCATATAAATAATAAATGTAAATAGTTTATAATCTGCATTTAAAAGAGAAATAGGTCTATAAGATGAAAATAGTTTTTCTTTCCCTTGTTTAAAAATATGTGATATTAAAGAACATTTCACTGAAGGGGGGTTTATTTTGTCGTGCTGAATCATCACAAAAACTTCACTAAGTAACTCTATTATATTCATTGCAAGAATATTATATATTTCCACACTTAAACCATCCAAACCTGGAGACTTACCATTTTTACATTTCTTCAATACCTATTTAATTTCTAGTAAGGATATTGGTTTATTTAATAATGATACTTGTTCTTTTAACTTACTAGTAACATTTTTCTTTAAATATTTTCTACTTCACATTTATCAAATTCGGTGTTCTTATCATTATTTAGATATTCATGATTTTATTTTGAAAATATAAAACATTTCTTCTACATTTGAGGCTTACTTATTGGTTTGTGAATTTCTAATATTACTTATCTAACCATTTTTACTTAACATGTTTCTGCTATTAGCCAATCTATGAAAATCTTTAGGAGCCAGTGCATACCTATGAAGCCTTAATTTCCCTAATGCTATCTCAACTTTATGAGCTAAAATATTTTGTATAATATAACTAACGTCTTAATAATTTAAATATTATCAAAGTTATTTCTTTGCTATTCCAATTTAGCTTTTTATATTTTTTGCATTTTAGTAGTTCTTTATCCAACTCTTTTATTTTGTTACAAGACCGCCTTCCCATTTTATCCTTAATATGTATCTTTAAAAAGTCCCATTTTACAACTTTATTTACTTGCCTATTATTATTTGTAGAAATTAAGTCTTCTACTTGCTCTTAAAGATACCTTTTAAAATCCTTTAGTTTTGTCACATTGACTGGAATTCTATAAACAATCTGAAATCTATAGAAGTACAAATCTTGTCAATTAAATTTTGCGTTTCATGTGGATTAGAAAAATGTATAAAAATAATGACTTATCTTCTGCTTTTATTACTAATTCATTTAAGTTGCTATTGTTAATCCATGTATTCAGTGTTTCAACTGGTGTTGCAATTCTAGTGTTCTTTTGTTTACTTGTATCATCTATACTTATCATGCAGTTAAATCTCAGCTAATATTAAACTACCTTTCTAATGACTTTGTCATATATTTATTTGATATTTTGCTATTCCTACAATGATTCCATAAATCCAATAAAAATTACCAAGCTTACAAAATTTGTTATTAAATTTGACAGTTACTGTAGTGTACATTTCTTTCAAGTCATTAATGGTATCAATAATTTTGGGGGTTATATAAGGATTTTTTCCTTATAAATTTTATAACCCCTCTCCCTTTTTCACTAAAAGTAGCAGATGATAAAATTTCATAATCTGCATTGTTTTAAGTTGTACATCTTTCTCCAATAAATGTGTTTTTTTTTGTAAAAATACAATATTACCTTTGATCGTAGATACCATATTAAAGCTCTTTTTTATTGTTGACATGTAATCCATTTACATTTATAGATATTAAAATGAATCCAACCATATGAATCTAACCATATTTTATCTTTAAATGAAAGAATATTTGTTGAGATATAACAGAGTTGTCTAGTAATTAACTGTTGTTTGATCAAATACTCCAATAATTATCCTTGGAACAAAGTTATTTTTAAATACTTTTTGAAATGTTCCATCCTATAAACTAGATTACTAGAAAAATAACAGATTAAAAAATAAAAATAAAATTAAAACTCAACTATTTTCATTTCTACTAAAAACTATGATTCATGGATACTAAAGTTCTTGTTTTGTTTATATATCTAAATAGACAAGTTACTCAAACTTCACTCAAAGTAAATCTAATCAATCATTAAGAAATAAAAAGCTACTGTAACTTACATATAATTAAGGTAATAGTAATTATAAGTTAAGAGACTTCATGTTAATTATGTACATCCATTCTGTTATAGGGTAGAGTCTATTCTAAGATATTCTCCCCATTAAAATATTCAAATGTAATTATCTAGCATAGTAAATTATTGAATAATATAGAATATAATGCATGCATATTTAAACAGTTTTAAAATCACTGAATTGTTATATAACACCTGATTAATTATTACTGCCCTATCTTTAAATCTTCATGTAAGAATTATAAATTTTAAGATATCCTAAAATGGTCTATTTCATTTCTAAATCAAATATCAATAAATTTCAGTGCTAAATATGTTCATGTCTATGTATATGAACTAGATATAAATTTAATAATTGTTTAAGGACCTATAATATGATTAATGAAACTTAAGCATTTGACGTATGTAAGTATTTGAATAACTTAAATTCTATACTTCCTGATGAAGCAGTATTGAGCATTGTGAAAGTGCTCACAACTATTCTTTATTAACACAGTGGATTTCATTTATATTGTGGATTATTCACTTTTGGTTACCTTCAGCCTTTTGGGTATTTATTTCCATTGTGCTGTTGTTTGCCTCACATTTTGGGATTGTTTGGGAATATTCGAATATATATCAAAATACAATTTAATTCATTAAATTTTCCTATTTTATTTTATCCCCATTTCCATTCTCCATTTCTTTCTCCTTTCTTTCCCTTCACATCATTAATTTCATCTGCCATCTGCAAATGATGTATAAGCAGAATCTAAAACTGTCTTCATTACATCTCTTTACTACCTCTGCATTGTTTTACATTAAAAGTTACTTAGCTAAATCAATGGTGAAACATCACTAGTTGAATACACACACACATGCACATAGATAAAGTTGTTTTGCTATAACATAAATATATTAGATCCAGTGAATGGGAACTCTCGATATGTGAAGACGTGATTATACACATGTGGTTATGCAATCTAACAAGTCACAATCAAACTAAATGTACTAGCATTTATGTACCATAAGGATCAGTTCTGTGACCTTTCACTACATATAAGTACATAGGCCATGAAGTTGAACACAGAGCCAGATTCAGTCCATCCATTGTCTATAGACCACAGAAGAAAGATTACACTTAACAGACAGATTTAATAACCTTTATTTATAGCTAATAAATTAATATTCATAATTACATAGAAACATAATAAATAGATAACTCACATTCCACCAGAGACTGCAGAGGATGCACAAACCCACTGTAAAGGTTTATACTGTGCTACTAGCATTTCATAATCAAAACATAAAGCTGTTCCTAAGTTCCTATTTCCAGAGCTCAACATAGTTTATTTTTTTACCCTTTCCTTCTTTTCTTTTCCTTTCCTTTTAATCCCCCACTTTTCTTCCTTTCTCATTTTTCACTCATTTTCCGATAAAGCTTCGATGTGATTTTAAACTTCCTATGCTTGTCAAAAGTTTAAATCATAAACAATTGACATAAGAAGCAAAGAAAATTGTTAAATCCTTCTTTCATACCTTTGTTTTTCATACAGTTATTTTTAGCTTGCATTGCCAATTGCTTCATTTATTTTTTATCTTTCAAAGCTGCAGTTCATTGACTTCCTTATTTATAGTTACATCAGCATTTGACTTTTTGGACCCGACTTAACCCTGGATTTACAAAACGTTCACACAAGAAGTAAGTAGGAAGTTTGACAAGCTCAGAAGTAAGTTGTCCTTTTGTCAAACAATGTATTCTTCCATCTGAAGTTCTGATTTGAAAAGCAACCACTCCAGTGCTAACAGTCTGTCAAGAAAACACATTAAAAAAGAGAATGGCAACAATTAATGACATTTAACTTACAAATATACTTTTTTTACAATTCATTTTGATATATTATTAGTACCTAACATTTAGATAATTTAACAGTGCAAAGTACATGGAAAATCAATTTTTAAATAACATCATAAATCAAGGATCTAATGCTTGCAGAACAATTTTTGTTAATGTATATACAAAATAGAAAACCACCAAAAAGTCAAAATATTTTTCCTTTACCTCCTGAATATGACCCTTAACATTGATATCAAATTTATGAGTTTAGTCTATGAAGTAACTATTGTGTTAAAGCTTAAATAAATTATAGGTTTTATGAATAATACTTTTTATCTGAATGTTATAAATGTACTCCAAGCACAATGACATCCTTTTCTTAACAGGCACGCCTAATGTTAAAAAGACTTTCACAATGCAGTCCAAAAAGGAAAAGTTCATTTGTTCTCAAGTTTTTTTTGGAAGCATTCATCTATGGATTCATGCCACTATGTCTCTTGAAGGATGCAATGCTCCAATCCATTTCCTCAGTACAGTTGATTATTTCATTTTTATGAACAAATGCAGTTAAAATTCTGATTCCTTCAGGCAGAAAGATTTTTATCTTTACAGGCAACAATACGTTAGCTTTGATGTTAATTGTTTTTAAGCTCTCTACTCAAAGGAAAGTATGTTATTTATTTTTATTTATTTATTTTACATTTGTGACCTGGATAGTCTAACTGGATTTATGTCCATTTTCAGTAGAGTCCCAGGGAGATAAACTCCAAGAGATTACTAGACTACTAACATACAGGTACTAGTTGCTATACAGTTAAATACTACAATTTTTAAACAGTTCAGGAATCTTCACAGTTTATGCAAAAAACATGTTACAAGCATTAGATAAGATATGTTAGACTTTATGTACAAGACTTCATTAGTAACTAGAAAGTAATTCTTGAACAAATGCATACTTCAAGTTCCAACTGTTCAGCAATGCTCACACTTTAAACAATACTTGTTGCCTGCCTTAGGTAGGATGCTTTAGAATTATATGCAGAAGAATTTTACTAGGTATTTAAATTATCTCTATTAGGATAAGATATGTTTTTGCCAAGGATAGGCCTTGATCTAAAAAGATACAGATAGAGCAGGAATTAGGTCTTAAGAGAGGGTATTTGGGATATAGTATAAGATTAGTCTGGATTTGTACAGGGACATAACCAATGGGTTTTAGATAGAGTTTCAGATTGTGTTTAAAGAGTGTAAATGAAGACAGTGATGTAAGTTCATGGGGGAGTTGGTTTCAATACTTTCCAACTGCATTTGAGAACAGAGCATCTCCTGCCATGTTATTAGATTTACATGTTGATACAAGTAGTTTATTAGATGAGCATAAAGTTGAAAGGTTCTTATACTGGGTAATGAGACTAGCAAGTACTGGGGTACTGGTAGGTTGGAAAAGGGTTTTGTGCGCAATGGTGAGTTGTTTAAAGTGAATCTGATTCAGAAGCTCTAACCAGCCTAATTCTTTCAGATTATGGCAGTGATGGGTCCTAAAGGAGAAAGCAGTAGCAAATCCGGCAATGCTATTGTAAGTGTTGGCTAGCTTGTTAAGGTTATTTTTTGACAAGTTAGTATATATGGAAGAAGCATAAAGAAGTGTGGAGATAAGGTGGGAATAGGCAATAGTGGTTCTGGCTAGTGGGGAGAGAAAGGGTTTTATCCTATAGAGGGAGCCTAGTTTCCTGTTGACAGTTTTTATGGTATTGTTAATATGGGTTTCAAAGTTCAGGTTATTATCAATAGTTATCCCTAGAAGTTTAGTTGTTGGATCAGGAGATATGAGTGTACCATTATTGGATAAGACTGAAAAGTTCATTGGGAGTTATTTACGGGTAGGAGTGAAGAGGAGGAGTTTGTTCTATTGGGGGTTCAAGAGGAGGCAGCATTGTAGAAACCAATTTTCTGTTTTATTGAACATTATCTGAGTTAGAGTCTGTAGTTGGGATTGAGATTCATTTTTCTTCATGGAATAGTCATTATCAAATCTGACTTAATGCTTTTCTATTTTAATAGGTGGATTAGAGCAACCTGCTGTTAGTATTTTATCTTTTTCTATACTGGACACAAATTTAACTATTATTGATCTAGGAGGCGACTTTTCCTTTTGTGAAGGTATAGTCAAAAATCTGTAAGCTCTAGCTATCTCCAAAAAGGAAAGTTTTAGGCAAATTCAAGTTCTACGCAAGGAAATTATCAAAAAGTTTATAATATTTTCTCTTGCATATTTTTCTGGTAATCTCATATATATTCTCACATTATTTCCTCTCAGTCTATTTTCCAAACCAACAACTTTATCTATAAGTCCATCTGCTTTCTACATTATTCTTTGTCATTTTCTATTTTTGCATTAAGTCTGTCCATTTTGATTGCTACAGCCTACATACTTGATATCAGAGACTGGGTTTCTTTCTTAGGCAATGAATCCTAAGGACCATTTTTCAAGTGACTCATTTTGGAGTCTCTTCTTTTCTTAACAAAGTAAATGAAATTTTGACAGTAAAATTATAACTTCTAAAGAAACTAATACTATTCACTCAATATTTATGAATGCAAATATGTATTAGAAATCTCCAAATTCTCATTCTGAATTGATATTTTTGTCAGAATAATAATTTTCAGTTACATAGCTTTTTACATTTGCTGTTCTTAGTTAGCCATCTTAGCCACACCCTCTTGAATGATATTTCAGTGATATACTTTTTTGTTATTGCAATTGTGTGGCAGTCAGAAAACAGTCAATAACTTGGCATCACGCCGATGAATGCATATGTTAACAATGTGTAATTTATATAAACAAAGCATAGATAAGTTTGACATCTTTATCAGTGCTATGGAAAATATATTAGTAATTTATTTCTTTATTGCTTATTTATCTGGCAGTTGCCTTCATTTGTCTACTGTCTGACCCTGAACAAGTCCCTTAATCAGACAGTGTTCCTGGTCACTCATGAAAAGGCTCAATTTGCCCATTTGCCTTAACACCGTAATCCATGAAGAGGCACAATTTGTCCAGTTTGCCTAACTGGTCAATAAATAGGTAATAATAATAATGATGATGATAAAAATAGGTAATAATAATGATGATGATGATAATAATAATAAGTATTATTATTATTTAGGAATTTTTATGAATAATGTAGAATACATGCCAATTTCTGATGCAGTTATATTAATGTGTGTATATGTCTCTCTCCCTCCCTCTTTTTCTCTCTCTGTCTCTCTCTCTCTCTCTCTAACTATATATATATATATATATATATATATATATATATATATATATATATATATATATAGATATACAGATATATATATATATATATATATATATATATGCATAATCTCATAAAAATATCTAATTATTTTGACCACTGAAGGCAGGTGAGCCATTTCCATAAATGTACACCTCCCCAGATTGGAATACTGCCTCCCTTTAATAGCACTTGTCTCCACACACAGTATCACACTCAGTCAGTTGCCTAGGAATAAAACAGATTCATATGCCTAGCTGACGAATATGAGCAACACTGTGCTAATCTTAACTGAAACAACTGGCTAACTGTTGCA
>NC_056726.1:303994799-304137299 GCF_019279795.1 Protopterus annectens
CTAGACAGGGCTGCCCCTTATCTCCTCACCTTTTTAATTTCTTTCTCAAATCTTTGTTACTTGCAATTGCCCATACCACATTTCACTCCATTCCTAAAACTTTTAATGTTAAAGTCCGCTTATCTGCATATGCAGATGATTTAAATATCTATTCTGAAGCCCTATTTCTGATATCCAAAGGCTAACTGATACGATTAGAAATTTTTCAAACGTCTCAAACTGTTTTAATGAATCAAAATAAATCACTTGTTTTCCCCATTAATTCATTATACCATAAATAACATTTATTTGCTGAGTCCCCATTCAAAGTTAAATACTCATTTAAGTATCTAGGGATACAATTTGAACATACTTCTCTGTCCATGTATCAAAATAATCTTATGAAAGTATGGACAGGCATCTTTCAAGACTTTCATAGATGGCAACAACTTAAATTGGTTCTATTATCTAAAATAGCAATCATAAGGATGAATGTTTCACCTAAGATACTGTATCAGTTCAGTGCCTCAAACTTGATTATTCCAAATTATTTCTTCCAAAAGATTAACAAGGAATTGGCCAGATTCATCTGGCACCCAAAAGCTGTTAGGTTAAAGTATTAGAAACTAAGTTACCCTAAACCAAAAGGGGGTCTAAGTCAGACGGATTTTCACCTTTACTACTGGATCATATGTGCAAATAGAGATATCCTAATTTTAAACTTTAAGCTGAAGGAAGACACATGGCATCCTTTATGGGTTAAAATTTGGCATAATCATGTTAAAAATAATAATTTCAACCCCAAAGCAATGCCCTTTGTATCAGCCAAAAACTTAAGTAATTCCTCTGTTAATAGCACTTTGAGGCAAAAAGTAAAGATCTTTCAAAATTTAATAAAATATGTGGAGTTAGAAAAGGCCCTTCCATATCTCCAAACAATCCACATGAACCCAATATAAGGCTAAACAATAAAATGATCAATCTAGTAGATTACCCCTTAATCAAAGACTGTATTGTATGAGATATACACAGACACAAAAGGAAATCACTACTCAAACTCAGAGACGAGCTGAAACTTGGGCAGAAATATATTATTATTCTATGTCGAATTAGAGAACTTCTTACAGCAATAATTATAGATGAACCTAACATTGAAAGTGACATATCTAGGGTTATAGATATCATAAATTACCTAACCAAAAGAAAAAGTATGCTATCAAGCACTTATAAACTATTGACGACTTCCAAATACTAAAATGTAATACTATTCTCTAATTATTGGAATCAATATAATAGTGACCTAAGTGAGGACCATACACTCAGAGCAATAGAATCTATTAAGTATTCCCCTTTCAAAAAACTAATATATACACAATTGATGGTTAATAATAATACTTACTTCACACCATGTACCCTAAATAAATTTAATCGTAATATGTCCCTATCATGTACATGCTGCTCCTTTCCCCAAGCCGATCTAAGGCACATCCTATGGCCATGTAGGCACACATATAAACTTTGATGTTCCCTCAAAGTTAGATTAGAAAAAATGGGATATCAAAAATCTACCCTTTCATGGGAAATAGTGCTTTTGCACATTACTGATCTTAAACTTCCCAAATTAAAATTTCATGGTCTTATCACTCTCTGTTTATTAATTAAATTTTACATAACCAAAAATTGGATGGATCATACTAAATTGCCTTGGAGAAGCTTCAGGAACTTAGTGATAAAATACATATCCTCGCAGAAAATCTTTTTATGGAATCCTAACAAGCAACATTATTATCAGAAATTTTGGAACCTGATCTTTGCTATTATTCAGGGAGATTAGATGATTGCATAATCATCAAAGTTGATGATTCTACTTAATTAGTGAGACTTGCTATGCCCCTTGCCAATAACATCATTATCAATATAATTATTATTATTTATTATTATTATCATCAGTACTATTAGTATTATTACTATTTTTACTGTTATTACTATTATTATTATCACTCATAACATTACTATTACTAATATTTCAGACACCTAAGGCTTTATCTGTTCTACATGGCTCTCTCTCCTAGAGTTTGCAGTAGCTTGATATGTGTGTATATAGTTGTATATAGTACTTTTTCTTTTTATTTCCTTTTGAGTCCAAGTTTATGAGAGGTATATAATGTTAATAGGATTTTCAAATACATATCCACTGTATTTGAACCATTCTCTCTGGTAATGTCATGCCTCTTATATCAATTAATAAAATATTGGAAAAAACAAGTTTTGTTCCATGGTTTAGATGAAAGACTTAAAGTAGCTTTCTCAAAGTTGAAAGAGGATTGTATGACCAGACTAAGTGGAAGATCATGGACGCAGACAAAAGGCACAAGCTATACAAATATTTATACTCTTTGAGACTCTGTATTGTTTCCAAGCAATGTCACTGAATCCTGGGCTGCAGTAGTGTAGCAAGGGCAAAGTGAACCACCTCAGGTGTAAAGTGTTATGGGACTTGATCAAGAGTTCCTACAGCAATTTCTATGTATAAAAATGCCTTTACAGAAAGAAAGGTACTTTAGCAGTTTGCGTAGCAAACTGATAATGGCTTGCTACAATTAAATTCTTTTCTTGCTCTTCAATTCACGAGCATTAGAGGGATGTGTATTATCTGTAGGAAGCTATTGTTTTTGTTTTGTTTTGTTTTGTTGGAAGAGCTGAGGAGTTCCTGGACTTGGCTGCTGTAGGAAAGCTGATTGGTATAAAAGTACCAAATCAACTTTCTACAGTTTGTCGAAGCCTTTTTTTTTAATCTTCACAGAGCTGAGGGGGAGAACATGGATTTGGCTATTATACAAGCTGATGCACCAGTCAGCTTTCTATAGTAAGCTTTTATTTAATGAAAGGACCAACTTACCCTTGATGGAGTGGTGAGGGGGGCATGGATATGGCCACTGTAGGAAGCCAATGCACCAATCTGCTTTCTACAGTAAGCTAAAGTCCCAGCTAAGAGGGTGGGGACTTTGGGTATTTTGGGGATCAGTACCTGGAGCTAGAAAAGTCAGCTAAGGCACTGCTGGTCAGGTCTTTTTTAGAGATTTAAATAATGCATGGAGAGATTTTGTTTGGGGTGGTAGAAGCCTACAATCCCCAGGCATCAAGTGAAGCTCTAGTGTGGATTATAACGGTCAGGTGTGTTTGACTTAAAGGCATATTGGAGATTAGTGCAGTTGGAACTTTTTATTCTATAGCACAATCAAAAACATCTGGTTAGATGGATAGAGACTGGGAACAAATACAGATAGAGTAGATAAGGGACTTGACTACTTTTATTTGTTTAGTTAAGAAAGTCAAAATACCCATTTGTGAACTCATCTGCTTAACAGAAGAAAGGAACCTAAAGGAGATTAGGGATTGGTGTACCCCCATTAAAGTAGGTATCTTGCAGATGGTGGAATGGGTTTAAAGACATTTAAAATGCTGCTGGTGGAATTATTTAGAAGAAGTACACACATTTTTAATGCGGCAAAGATTTAAAGAAAAAATGGATATAGGAATAAAGGACTATAAAATCATAGCAAGCTATAGGCCCCCAATTTTGACTCAAGATGCTCATTCCACCTATATGGACCTCTTCAAATCTATCAGGATTCAGCCCCTTACCCTGATCCTGGGTGACTTTAACTATCCAACCATAGTTTGGAAGAACTACTCATGCCAAAACACAAATGCCCAGAGATTCCTTGATTTTGTCTATGCAAATGCCTTGGACCAGCTGGTTGACACCCCCACAAGAGGTGATAATACCTTGGACTTGGTGTTAACCACATAAGTAATGACTGCAGCATTCCTACAGTGTCATCCTCCCTGGTAAGATTCAACCACAAAGTGGTCACTTTTAAAGTCACCATCTCCCCGACCACCCCCTAGCTACGGTCAAACAAAACAACTTCTCAAAAGCTGATTACAACCTCCTGAGGGAAGAATGTATAAACAGCTTCACAGCCCACTTTCCCTCCATGGGAACTGGACATATGTTCAGACCTACACCAAAGTACTATGCAAGCATTTATATAGCTGCATAGAATCAGGAATACACAACAGGACAAAATCCTCCTCCTCTAGGAAGAGTAAAGCCATCTGATCGATATCTGCAATAAATACACTCTATAATAAAAGGAAAAAAATTGCTGTCCAGGGCAAACAAGGAGCAGGGGCCTAATTGGAAGCAATATTTCCTTAGCCTGAATAAGAAAATAAGAGCACTAGTGCAATCCTCCAAACCAAACATAGAGTCCAAACTGGCCACATCTACTAAAGACACTCATAAGGCATTCTTCACATATGTCTGCAGTGTCAAAGGAAGCACTCAGATCTGCTCAGAAATGGTGGTCAAGGACACCACATACACAAACACCATAGATATAGCCAATCTGGTGGCAGGCAGGTTCAGTGAACACTTCACCCCTCTGTCCCCCATTAGTAAATCAGGGCATCCCCAGCACCTGCCCCCCTTCACTTATATCTAGGAAACAAGTCATCACTGCCTTCTCAAAGGCAAAAAAATACAGCCTCCATGGAACCCAATAACATCCCAGGCTGCATCCTACATGAACTCAGGCAGGAATTTTCAGCACCATGAGGCACTCTACTCAAACAAAGCCTGAGTACTGGCTTCATCCCAGCTGAGTGGAGGACAGCCACTGTCATCCCTTTGCACAAATGTGGAGTGTCCACCAATGCAAGAAATTATAGACCCATTGCCTAACTAGCCTGATCTGCAAGGCCATAGAATGGATTATTATGGACCTTGTTAACAAGGACATTGGCAACCTCCAAACGTTTGATCCCACAAAGTTTGGTTTCATCAAGGGAAGGTCATGCCTGTTAAATTTAGTCAACTTTTTTGAGACGGTCACCAAAGCCATGGACGAGGGGAAGACAGTGCGCACCACCTACCTTGATGTGGGCAAAGCCTTCAATGCTATTCCCCACTCAACTATAATATATACATTCTCTCAACTAGGCATCAATCTTGAACCCACCTAGTCAAAATAGGGGAAGCCATCTCAAGTAGTAGACCCATAACAGGTTTTGTATCCCAGAGATCGGTCTTGGACCTCTGTTGTTTGGGATATATTTTTCTGAGTTGCAGGCCAAAGCCAGTGGGCTATGGCTGACCAGGTTTACAGATGACTGAAAGATGGGTGGTGTCATCAATTCCCCTTGTGTTGTGGACGACCTCCAATAGGGTCTCACCCAAACAAATAACTGGTTCCAGAAACATGGCCTCAAACTAAATGCCAAAAAATTGATCATCATACCCTTTGGTGAGAGTGATGTCCCCACAAATTATCACATTGATAACAAGGTCCTAAGCATGCAATTATTCGTAAGGGACTTGGGCAACCAGGTTGATAGCAAACTGACTTTTGGCCACCATTTTGCCTCCATTGTAAAGAAAGGATTTCTACATGGCGCACCTCATTAGTAAGAGTATCCAATCCAGGGACAAGGAGGTCATAACATCCCTGTATTCTTCCCTTATAAGACCCATTATTGAGTACACTGCCCCTTTCAGCATGTACCTCACAAAGCAAATGCAGCAGCAGGAGACACCACAGAGGTTCCTCACCAGGAGAATCCAGGACCTCAAATAGCTACCCTACACAGATGCTAAAAGCCCTGTCCCTCTTCTCAGTCTCATATAGACTCCTCGGAGGTAACCTCTGTCTGGCATACAAAGCAATCTCAGACCCCATCTTGATGGAACTGCTGCATATCTGCAAGTCAAGCTCCATTCGAGTAACCTGCACACACAACCTCAATCTGGTCTGTAACATCAATAGGACTTGTTGGCAGGACAGATTTGTGTCCCAGAGACTCCCCCTTCTGTGGACTAAACTCACTCTCCATGTCAAGCAGAGTACCTCATTAACCCTTTTTAAGCACAATCTGGATAACTGGGTGGGAAACAGAAAATGCAACCCTGGGATTCCACTGGTGTTCCTGCTGGACAAGTTCATCAGGTGCTGACTTATTGAAACATGGGCTAAATTCTTGGCTAGGCTCATAAGGGCCTAAGGGCCAATAGCCTAGTAACTTCCTGTAATCCTTTATGTCCTATAGAGGATTGTGGAAAATATACAGAGAGATAAAGAAATAGTTAAAATAACTGAGATGCCACAGTGGGGAACTGTTAGAGGAGAAACAAAGGATCAGTTCTGAGATTATACAAACTAAAAGAAGACACAAGGGTAGAAGCTAAATTTAAGTTAGAGAAAGGGTGGAAAAATATTGGGAAGTCGCTACTCAGTAAATAAATGGAATGAGGTGCTCAGAGGACTGAAAGCTGTTAAGGTAAAACAATGTCAGATTTTTGCATGGAAATGTTTGCATAACTGCTTTAACATCCTTGGTAAATTACACAAATATACATACATTCCCCAGAAACCTGATGGCATTGTGAGTAAGGTAGAACCCAGAAATTGCTTTCACATGATCTAGTGATAGTGATAACCTAAAGTAGAGGAGGTTAGAGGCATTTTACAAGAATTATATTGCAGCATATGGCCAAGGAGAGGGGATTTATCAAATTTTACATAATCTGGGGCAACTAGAGAATGGAGGCTGAGCAAATCACATAAGCACTTATTGAATATAATAATTCTAGTGGGGAAAATCCATTATGAGAAAATGGAAAAAGTCAGACCCACCAAACAGAAGGGAAATTATTGAACTGATACAAATAATAGTGGATCAGGAAGCCATTATTGTGAGAGGGCCAAAGCAGAATAGAAAAAGTGGGGGGAAAAAGTGGATATTACAGTAATTAGGGCAGTAAATCTTATATATAGGTCCTTGTCACAGTACGAGCAGCTATATGATAGTCAGTTTGCAAATAAAGACAGAGAAGTTTGTTGTTTGTTCTAGTTTCTGAATTAACAACTAGTGTTATACTTGTCACAAGTACATTTTTGAAAGTTTTGGTTACTTTTTTGTTCTTTATCTAATATGCTGTAAGAAGTCACAAGAGGAATATTAATAATTTGTTAACTAACTTGGTGTAGAAAATTTTTTTCACTCTGATTACCTCATCTGCAGTTATAGTAACCTGCTTGATTGATCTGACTTTTCTTTTATCACTTTTGCTTATTAATCGCTTTATAATCTCACCTTCTCTAGACATCATCAAAACTCATGACAGTAGCTACCACCTACCAGCTCTGTTGTCAATCAGGAAATGCCACAACTCTACAAAGGCCATTAACCCCACCAACAACCTCTGAACTCTGAGACAGACTGCACCCAAATATCAGTTAAAGCCCCTCAATTCACAAATTTAGACTCAGATCTCTATCATAACGGAAGGAACCAATTTCTCCTGTTACAAGAATATACTAATAGCGAATTTTTTCTGAGCGTTTTTAGGCCTAGTAAAATTGTTCTGCTTCTTTCAGACCACCACAGTACCCTTTATAAACTCATCTTTTTCACTAGCTAACACATCAGATTCTTACTCATGAAAGCTTTGCACATATGTGTATAGTTACAGAAATAAATAGCAGTTTAAATAAGTTCTGTCTTCTGCTAGCCAAACAGGCACAGCATGCCATTGTCTTTCTGTTTTGTAATGAATATACATTTTGATTAGTGCATGCCTAACAATCAGTGGCACTAAGTTTTCTGTGGCTGTTTTGATCATCACTACATTTTATTTAAAAATTTGCTCACCACTATATGCAATGGTCAATTTTTGATACTTCTGTCAGACTTATATTCACTTTACTACAAGTCTACTCTGTTAATTCAGTGTGCATGCTGTTTTCAAATACTGTAATTACATGCTTGTTATCTGAATTCTTCTACTATGTTTATGTCCACCTTATGGCAGAAATGAGTCCTCTGGGATCAGTCCAATATTCTGGACAACAAATAAACAAGCAAGCAAACAAGTAATTAAAAAGGTAAAACTCATCCAGGTTATCTATGCTGATGGGTCTACCTATGTACTTTTTTTTCTGTAAAATAGTTGCACTGTCCCTAGTAGTTACAAAACACTGAATTTCAGCCAAGTCTCAGACATTCAACTGAGACCTCATAATAGCTATAAACATATGTTTTTTTACCCCCCCCCCAATCTTGTGTCAGCTTAGCATATGTGAGATGGCATTTGCTATGCTTCATCTGATAGGATTCTGAGTGCATGCTGATTGATTCCAACCACCAGCCGAGTGTAGTGTTTCTGTTTTCTGTTTTCCATTTACCCAACTTCTACATGGTGTTCATCTTATTTGGAAATTTCATCAGCCTCTGCTGAAAGAAATTCAATTTGACCCTTGGCCTATACTACAGACCTTATTGTATCTGTTGTGCCCATCTCTCTAATCCTTAATATATTAGCTCACCCTGCTTCCCTGGAGTATAGCAATCCAAGCCACAGATCATTAGGAATATTTGCACATTGTTGAGACTACTTTGTAAGCTTACATCCTGGTTATCCTTGTCAGATATGCACTGTAAGTGCAGTCACTACATAATATTAATAACAGTTTCCTTAAAATGTAGTGTTGGTGCCTGTCCTCTGTTGAAATGATTGCCCTGTGATTTGTTGAGTGACTGAGATGTACGGAGGGAGGTGCAGCAAAACAGGCTGCCATGTCATTCTTTACAGTATTCCTGAATCAGTGCTATACAGATAATATACATTCTGCATTGGTGATCCTCATTATACCATATGGTGCCATTATGGTGCTGCTAACATTTGTTGGCCATCCATCCAGCCATCCATGGGTGGGGGGAACTGTAGATGACAATGCTTCCCATAAGCTGGAGCACTATTGTTCATTCAGTCAATGGCCTGTATAATCTGAATTCATACAGCATTGTTTTAATGTTTATCCTGAATGCAGCATGTCATCTACCTGCAACTGTGTGACTAAATAAATTTACCCTTTTAATTCTCATTCTGCATTTTATCCCTACTGCTAGGGTTTCCACAAATGTGCCATTTAAACATTGCAGGTTTTCCATTCTGTAACATAAGCATAGGCTCTTCTCAGCAGTCTAAAATCAAAAAAGTAACTATTTAGTATTCCTTTTAATAATTCTTGTCTCATTTAGGGGTAATAGAATATTATTCAAACCCTGGTTGTATTGCCATGTAATGTTGATATTTTTACCCGCATCTGCATATATGTGATGCATTCCAAGGTAAAATCATGTCATTACATAATATCTCCAACTAACAAGACAAACATGGCTGAACATATTAGACTGGCCTCTTCTTCTTCCAGTTTCTAGAACAGGAGCCATGTTACTGCCAAGGGGTACAAGCCCCTTTGTATTCCCATGTGGTGGAAGGCCTGCCATACCCTCCCCCCCAGATTATATATACTAGTTTCATGGTCCTACTATAGTGGAGAAAGGTGAAACATTCAGCGATTGCTGAAAGTGATGGGCATCTTTTTTCTTGTTCTTATCCACCAGACAGTTCCCTGCCAATAATTACTCATGTTCTGTCTTCGTCTATGCTCTTAAGCTGTCTGCTGGGCCTCACTCTGATCACACAGTTCTGATAATGCTGAATACGTTTTCAGCTAAGCTATTCCTTTTAACATTAACTTTATCACTTTCTCAAGGTACAAATGGGCACAATCTATTTCTTCTGTTCTGCATGTATCATGACTGAGAGCAAAAATATAATGATCAAATGTGATGAAACATGAGGAGGGGTAAAAACCATTAATAAAGTAAGTGAAAACTTCTAAAATTCAGAGGGTTAAGGAATGAGATAAAATCATCCTTTTGTGACTGCAAAAAGTTTTACTTTCATAAACTAGACATTATGAATTTATTTGCATTTATTAACTAGGGTAGTGGATTGATCTGCAATGGACTAATTTCAGCCACTGCCTGGCTATACACAAAAGTAATGCAAGTAATAATAGAGAAGAAATAACAAAGCTTTAGCTTATGTAGGCCTGAGCAGTGGCCAATGGGAAACCTGATTCCTAAAATGTTCTTATCTAGGAAATCAATTGCTTGCTGAGAGCTTGCTCCAAAATAAAACACACCTCAAATTATTTGTAATAGCTCTTAAGCAATGCATGTTACAATGTGTATGTTTATGTGTATATATATATATATATATATATATATATATATATATATATATATATATATATATATATATATATATATATATATATATATATATATATATATATATAAAAAACAGGAAAGTTTTTCACTAAGCAATGGGGTATGTTCTGCTATTAGTATAAAGGGATTACTTGTTGATGGTGAATACGTTTGTTGTATTTGCCAAAAAATTAAAAATTCCTAGGGGTTACACAAAGGGATATTTCTATAAACATGGAAGATAGATCCTAGGAATTAGTAAGAGAAATTTTCACCTGCATGAGAACTTTCCCATGTTTTATGACAAGGGTCAGTAGCCCACAGTGTTTTGTGGTGTTGCACAATTTATGTGAATTTTGAAGCCTGTATTTTCACAATATTTCAAAATAATATTAATCTACAAAACAATGCATGTTAGATGTCAAGACTCTGCAACAAAATTGTAAGCATTAATGTTGTATGCAGTGTATTAATGTAGATATGAAAATAATGCTAGCATTCATAATTGTTTTACCAGACATTTATATCACAGAATGTCTTCACATGACCCACCATGATTTATTGAAATTTCTTAACTAGTGCTCACTGATTGCACATACCATCCTCAGCATAGCAGTATCATACTCCATTTTTACATTATTGCTATTTATTTAAATACAGAAAATATCTCATAGTTTTGAAAATGTTTTACACAGATATTGACGGATTTGCTGTACATGCTTAGCAGCTCATGTTAGCTTCTAGATGTTGCCTAAGTTTTAGGTAGTCCCCAGGATTCACTAATCTTTCATGCAGGAATAAGTTATTCCTGCATAGAAATGGCCGTTTAAGTGCAGGACAGCAGTGCGCCATGCATATTTATGAAGGTGCTGCCTGTGCTCCTAAACTAACACGGAGCCATGGACGAGTGCAGAGCTCTCACAATGTACATGCCCCTGCACTCATGAATTGCTGTTCGACAATTAAAATGAGTGAGAATGCTCATAGCACCCCAAACATGTCAGGATAGCTATAAAATGTACAGATGCACGCAGAAATCCACAGCAGTATGTTAAATCTGTCCCTCCATTTGTTCCCCTATCATTTCAGGGTTTGTCCAGAGTTTTCACTCAAAGAGGTTGAGAGGTATGCCCACCGTGAAGCAGAAAGCTGACAAGATAACAGTTGTAGCAGATATTGTGAAGGGTATAGATAAAAGAACACTACAAGATTTTTTTTTTATAAAAGTGATAAAGTTTAACTGTAGCTGCGTGGGTGTGCCCATTGCTAAACTACGCATAGTCCAGCTTAAATAGCACAAAAAGTTAAATAGCAAGATTCATTCAATAGAAGCAGTACTGCGATAGTGTAGTAGTTAAAACGTATGCTTTGTGAGCAGTCATTCCTGGTTCAATCCCCACTGTAGCAATTCTCATTTTACATGTGAAAACAACTCATAAACAATTTTTTTGCATATAACCTAATAAATAACATATATTTGTGAACTGGAGTACTGCATTAAGTCCAGATGTGAGGTGTCATTGTAATAAAGTGGTTAAATTCCCAGATAAACACAAGTGCCCCATACAGTATACTTACACATGAATCAGGGATACTAAACAAATTTATAATATGTAATGGATGATAAATCAATGCCATACAGCAAATAGCGTGTAAAATTAAAAATAAGCAACGCTAAGCATTGCACACCACTTTCCTATCTCCTCTTTTTCTTTTCTTTTAAAGAAATTAGCTCAGCAGTAAGCAAGAGTAAGCACTTTTAAGCAGTAGTAAGTGGGTTTAATCCTGTTTGCGCAGGTGTAAGCAATGCCTACACAGAATAAGCAATTTTGAGGCTAACTCTCTGTAAGCATATTTAACCAGAAGTCTGCATTGCTTACCATCGTGCAAACCCACTTACAACTGCTTAAAAGTGCCTTAGTCACTCTGTATCCAACAGCCCTTGTTCTGCCCAGCAATAAATTAATCAGCCTTGCAAGTCTCAAACCCAAGACCATGCACACCATAGCCACAGTGATTTACCACTAAGCCATATAAGATGTAGATAAAATTGAGGTATTCTCAAACATGTGCAGCAAAGTCATTCAACATTAGGGAAAATGTATTTATATATGTAGATGTATGTATATATATATATATATATATATATATATATATATATATATATATATATATATATATATAGATATACAGACATATATATCTCTATATGTAGACACACACACACATATATATATATATATATATATATATATATATATATATATATATATATAGATAGATAGATATGCGTATATATATATATATATATATATATATATATATATATATATATATATATATATATATATATATATATATATATATATATATATATATATATATATATATATATATATATATATATATATATATATATATAAAATAAATGTGTAGTGGAATTGCACATTGGAACCATATCCTGAACCCCTCACTGCAAAACATCTGACCAAATGCACTGTTAATGGGGTTGAAAGGGCTCAAATTAGGGATCCCCTGTAATTATTTCCATTTCTCCTCCCTCCTCAGCTGAACAGATATGCCTTGCAACACAATAACCAGCACTTGCAAGTCTTGAACCCAGGACCCTGCACAATGCAACAACAAGTTAGTGGTAAGTCATCTCAGCTGTAAGATATCAGGGTGATATCTGTAACATATCATGAAGAACAGTCAGTCTACCATAGGGAAGAATGGAATGGAATGGTAAATGTAATTACAATAATATAGTATGAACACACACACACACACACACACACACACACACACATATATATATATATATATATATATATATATATATATATACATATACACACACACACACACACACACACACACACACACACACACACACATATATATATATATATATATATATATATATATATATATATATATATATATATATATATACACACATATACACATATAAAGATATAAGTAGTTAGAGATATGTCGAAGAAGAGTAGATGTAGTGGGTGCACAGTATATCCAACAGCCATAATTCCTATATCTGCCACCTTTTAAAATGGCCAGTGTTGCAGTCATTCCTACAAATGAGAATATTTGCATGAAACATATACCCACACGCAATGCAAAGGACATGACACCACACACAAGTATGCATCCACAGAAATATTTATTTATGTAATATTTAATTGTTTATGCCATTTGTTGTAGCACTTAGGTGTTTGAAATACATAATAACTGATTAATACAAGTCTCACACAAAACATTTGGTGCAAGTAATGTGAAAATATATAACATACTATGCTGTCCAGGTTAAGGCCTTCAAGTAGTACAGCAGTAAAACAACACTTGCCTTGAAGATAAGAAGCAATCAACACTTAATTACAGATGTAGTTCAGCAGCCTCCAGTTACACTCTGTACTCAACCCCTAGGGGGAAATGTAGTAGTTGTGAAAATGTCAATGTATCTGTTACATAACAATGCTTAACTTCAAATGTCACAATCACACTGACAAACAGAACTGTGTGTAACAACTGTAAGCTGTAGCCCACCACTGTTCCCATGGTGAAATGTATCAAAATGTACAGCCATATACTTCAATGTGTCTTAACACTGATATCCCTGACATGTTGTAACAGCCTAGGTTAAAAGCATTGAATACCCCTCCCCCATAAAATGTTGTACAAGGGCATATAACACTGTGTTCCAAACACTGACATCTGGACTGTAGAAGATCACACATGGTTTGTCCAGCTGTCACCCTCATATACATGGACCCTACCTCACAATTTGTGTGGGAGTTCACAACATCACTGGAATGATAGCAGGAATGCTAGTACTAAATAGTGATAGGCCATTACCTAACAACCTCTTACCGTATTACATCAGGACAAAGCCTGGTATATATGTGGAGGACAGAGGCTGGAACACAGAGTCATATTTGCAATATTGATGTTATACACTGTGGAAGTTGCAGGTGTTACAGGATTGGTTGCAGCATACTTGTACTCAGGAATATGAAGTCAGAAACACAAATGAATGTTGCCATGTACTGATAGCAATCAATGGAGATAATGCCACTGATATGTCAGACACATGACCTGTGTGGTGAACAGACAAAACATAACAGCCAATCCTCTGGCCATCATGTGGATAGGCCCACAGTTGAGAGCTATGCAGACGGACTGCATTCCATGCAAAACTAACATGTACACACAAACCCTGTAAAACCAGCAGTATTCAATGCAGATAACAATGATACTTACACTGTCTGTTGGTCTTGAACCTTATACAAACATGTATTTGTCCTGTGTCCACAAGTCCTGTTGTGGATGGTATTGCTACCTGTTGTCTGTAACAATGCTGCCTACACACAGGAAGGATGTATTCCATACATGAAAGGTAAAGGGACATCACCCACAATTTTGCAGTCATTTATAGTAGTGGGTTGCTATGAGATTGGCTATTGGAAGTACTACACAGCTGGCTGCATGCAATTAACAAGTGGGGAACACCAAGTGGTGCAGAGGCCGTCACCTGATCATGAGCAATATCTGCAAAAGGTATGCTGCAACCTATTTAAATTAGCTTGATCCCTGCAGTGGAGAGAGAGGGAGACAGAGATAAAAAAACAGCAAAAACAGAAATAAAAGTTAAAAACAAAAGTAATACCAAAAAGAAAAAAAAAACAAGCAAGACAGACATCCTTTTTTGTCTCAGTGAAATGGGTCTCAGTGAAATGGTCTTTCAGTGAAGTGATACAAATCTGTATATATACCAAAATAAATGTCCCTACTGTTGAATGACTGTGCTGTATGATGTGTTTGGTAACTCTTCAAGAAAAATTGTGATGATTGGATGGGTAATAGGAAATTCACCCTGGGGATCACTTCTGTGGTTCTGCTTGACAGGGGCACAGGAAAATAATTTTCTTGGGTGGCAAAAGCCAGGGTACCTTTTTGGCTAGGCTTGTATAGGCCCTAGGGCCAATAGCCTTGCACCTACCTATGCACCTATGAACCTATGAACACATCAGATATATCTGCAGCCCAGATGGCTTACTGGTAAATATATGTGGCTATGGTGTGCAGGGTCCTGGGTTATACACTTGTAAGGACTGATAATGTATGTGCTGGCCAGAACAATGGCTGTTAGATACATAGTGATTAAGGCACCCGTAAACACTTGTTAGTGGGTGCAAAATAGACAGTCATGTATGGTGTGACATTTGTGTTGGTACTAGATTGCCCTGTTTGTGTTAAGGGGAGAGTGGAATGTTAGGAAAGGATAGTAGGTATATATAGGGAGTTAGGTTGGTCTGGAAGACAGACATGACAGAAAAGACAGCATACAGGGGTGGTATATGAAACATGTGGGGGGTAAACACCTTGGACAGGGAGAGGTGTTTGGAAATAGAAAGCCCATTACAGGCCAATGGAAATAGAGGGGCTGAGGTCCCCACACATAGGTAGTCACTAGTGCACCTTCATGGCCATGAAGGTGGCTGTGCTGGGGGCTGAGCAGGAGGGGCAGGCTGAACTGCTGCTTGTGTCATGAGGACCTCACAGTTGTGTTGCTGTTCACACAATTCACTGCAGAACTCCCTATGCAGCAGACCCTCGACCTGACGTCAGGTAACAGGATCCTGCCTGTGTGCACTCCCAAGGGGTGCACAGGCCCCATTCCCTGAGGTGGTTACACCTGAAGGTAGTGCAGGACCAGCAGATGACAAGGTCCTGTGTCAGGTCCCAGATGTGCTGCGGCCTGGAGCCATGGCCAGATGAGGTGGAAGAGGTGGTTCTGCTGGGAACAGCATTCCCAAATGTGATATTGAGTTGCGGTGTTACAACATATGTCATCAGTAATAGTCAACATAATCCAGGATTAGCTATAACAGCATGCATGCATATTCGCAGTAACCCAAAACACCAGATGTGTAACAGTTGCATAGCAAACAGAACACATGCATATATGGAACCACAGTGGCCATTACAATGACATGCGGGTGACATTGTTAGCAACAGGCCACCAATGATACTGTTTAAACATGGAACATGAATACAAAACATTTCAGCATTTGTTGCACAATATGATATATGTCCCAACAGAAGGTTTGGTGTAAACATACCCAGTGATGTGTGTGTTCAGATTAGTTATGCAGTTATGGCGAGGGTGAGAGAGAAATGTCAATTAACAAGTATGGTAACCTTGCAGTATGATGTCCTCAGAGCTTTTCACCTGTTTATGTCTTGCAGGTACCATGTCGAGAGAGAGATTGCCAGCCTACACCAGTGAGGAAACCAGCATAATTGTTCAGTACACATGTTGCTAACTGGTCACACAGGCTATCCAGACACATGAAGCAACACTGGGAACTTGCAGGAATGTCTAGCAAGTACTGCCTGCACAGTACTTGTGTTGACATTTTGGCCTATGGGTTAGGGTAATCAGATCAAAGAGTTGTTCTACAGGGGACATCATCCTGGGATGTCTCCAGGTAGCATATGCATAACATCAAGTCTCCCACAGGCATGCATTGCAATGTGTTGTGGTGTTTTGAGACCAAGGCTGAAAACCACAGATATTATTAATAAAGATACATGAGCTGCACAAGCATCACCTCAGTCTACCTCATGCCCACCATCCCCATCTGTACCCTGCTGGTGGCAGTGTACACCTGTAGGCTTGCTGTTAATTAGCAGGAACCAAGGCGGTAGACATGGTGTTCTGCAACTGGGACACCACCAAATGACACTCATGTGTGGCCCATAGTTGTCATGCATCTGCAAAAAGGCTGAAGATGGGGAGGGGTGTCATCCTGAAACACAACAGTGAACCAAAGCATATGTCCAAAGCTCACTTAGAATGACTGTACCTGAACACAGTCAAGGTCATGCATTGTGCAAGACATAACCCTGACTCAACAGCAATAGTGAAGGGACTGTGTGACCACCAAGGGCTGTGCACATGAGCTGACCTTGCAATCTGGCAGAGGTGGGGGACATTTTTAGGGCAGAGTGACCACATAATGGCAAGTGAAGATGGGCCATGCTAGTATAACCTTCCAAGAAAAGTGACTGCTGTAGTTCACTTACAGGTGCTGCGACAAAACATTGTGTTAAGGGTGTGCACACTTATGCAACTCACATATTGTATGCATCACAATCAACATCTGCACAACTAACACATTTGTTTGATACTGCATGTGATTGCACAGGTCATATTTCCCATATCGGGTATGTGTAATGTTAACATATGCAGTATTGTGGCCCCATGGCATATCAGGGAAGAGGGTGGCATGTCAATAAGAGTGTGTACACTCCTAATAGCCACAGTAAGCTTGGGAGGTTGTCAGTATAATTAGATTTCATTGCTGTTACATGCACTGCTGATGATGACATCTGCAAATCGGACATCAGGCATTCACTATTGAGATCTGTCCTCATATCAACCCAGGCATGTGTCTGACAAACACATAGGGGCTGTGAGCAACAGAGCAAACATAACTGCCACACATATACACAGTCAGCAATGGTGTGTACACTTCTGAGGTATGGTGCACAGTACATGGCAGGGTGCTGAACAGGTGCACAGCAATACTGTGTACATGGGTGCAATGTATTCCAGGGGAAAGACCATCACCTACTAACGCAACTCATGCATCACAGAGATGTATAATGTCAGTAACAGGGATTGAGTATAGCTGTATTGCATGTTGTTGAGTGTCATATGTCATGCATGCTGACATTTGGGTAATCAGAGGTGTGTGTAATATCTTTGTGCCACGGCACCTGCACAAGTGTGTGTGTGTGTGTGTGTGTGTGTGTGTGTGTGTGTGTGTGTTGCATGTCTGTGTGTTTGTGTGAGTGTGTGTGTGTGTGTGTGTGTGTGTGTGTGTGTGTGTGTGTGTGTGTGTGTGTGTGTGTGTGTGTGTCTGTGTGTGGGGGTGTGGAGGTGTGGAGGTGTGGGTGTAGAGGTAAGCAATGACATGCAGGTCTTAAAGTAAGGTTTCTGTTTTCCCCTCACAGGTGGCGAGGTGCATCAGGGTCCCTCCGGCAGGGAATCTGAAGTTAGTGTCCATACAGAGTCTGACAATGATGATAGGTGTGGTGAGGCACAGGCGGTATTGTCAGTGGCTGAAGTTGTGCCATTGGTTGACATTCCACTGTTATCCACCCCATCCCCACACTTAGTCACATTGCCTATACATACCCCATCACCAGTGGCCATAGATGAGGGACAGTTGGCGGGTGGTGGCATGGAACAGGACAGTGTGGGGACTAAGGCAAGTGTGTCTGTACACAGCTGCCATAGCCAGATGTCTGGTGAGGTACCACACAGGCAGATGTACAGGGGTGCTCATAGAAGGGCTGCTGGACATTATGCCCCTGGCAGCACTGCCACAGCTGGTGTCACCAGATGCATGTTTTGGGCCATCATGGAGGCACAGACATGTACGGAATGGTATATCAGACAGGGTCTGAGGTTCCAGAGGGCTCCTCATTCAGCTGTTATTCACAACATCCGTGATCTTGCAGGTGCCCACCGTTATTTTGCAGACATCATGGATAGATGGTTGGGCGAGTTGGTGGGAATGATTGATCATGCAATGTTTGTGTTTGAGCACATGGTGGGAATATGGCAACAGTCACATGGACGTAGGTCAGCAACACCAAAAGGTGGAGGTCTATGTGGACATGCAAGAAGTCTGAGCCACTCCCATAGTGGCAGTACCAGCACCAGCACTGGAGGGGGTGCTATCCACACCACACCACAGCAGGCCATGTACACGTGGCCCTGGCCAGTCCCAACAGGGACCTGGATCCAGCGGACAGGTGCCATCATCAGGGGAGAGTACCATATCTGGCCTTGTACCTGGTAATGCCCATGTATAGGGCAGCCAGATGGCTGAACTGTGTGCATACACACACAAACACACACACACACACACACACACACACACACATACACACACATCACCAACACAGATAGGGCATCTCCATACCTACACACACACTACATCTGCACAGCCCAATTAATAACAAAGCCCCATAACACACACACACATGATGTCAACCAAATAGCTCAGCCTAGGTCTTTGGCAAAGCCACACCATGCCCTGTGCATATGATGATACCTGTGCCACATCCATGTCATCCATATCATTGATGCAGGGACAGGCTAATATGGTTTTGATGCACAGGGTAAATGTACTAAGGTGCATCAATGTAATGCTGTGTAATATGTTTTCAGCAGGAACGTTTAATGCTTACATGTCAAGATGTGTAGCTGTTCAGCCATGATGCATTATAGCTGTTATTACCACTGACTGATAGTGGTCTCCATAATGTATGCAAGTT
This sequence comes from Protopterus annectens, assembly GCF_019279795.1. Taxonomy (NCBI): domain Eukaryota; kingdom Metazoa; phylum Chordata; order Ceratodontiformes; family Protopteridae; genus Protopterus; species Protopterus annectens. Next base: position 304,014,276 of record NC_056726.1, read on the forward strand.
TCGGGCCATCATGGAGGCACAGGCATGTATGGAATGGTATACCAGACAAGGTCTGAGGCTCCAGAGGGCTACCCATTCAGCTGGTTATTCACAACATCCATGATCTTGCAGGTTCCCACTGTTATTTTTGCAGGCATCATGGATAGATTGTTGGGTGTTGTAGGTGTATATGTGTCAGCAGGATGCTGGTCTGCTGTTGTGTCCTACAAAGGTTATGGCACTGTAGTGACACATTGACGGTGTCATATCCTGGGTACAGCTGAACACAAGTAACAGGTCTGTATAAGAGTTACTGTATGTGGCACATGGCAGATAGGTCTGAAGGGTGTATACACGTGAGTGCATGGTGGCCTTCTACAGTGGACAATGTACAGTGTACTGAGTGGCACACACCACATATTTGTGTATAACAGACACACACACAGAGGCTTTGGTGTTGATGCTATACACACAGAATACTGTACACATGGATGTACTGTATTTCTCAGTGAACACATTTTAGCCTATGTAATTCCACCAAGACATAACAGGCAAAACATCACAGCAGTACATAATCAGTCTGCTACTTTAATGTCATCAGCGATGGTACTGGCAGGGTATATGTCCCCTTCCCATATTTAGTGCAATCCTGGTGTTGGTAAACATAAGTGTGCTGGTGTGGGTGGCATAGCCCTACACTTTGGAGGTTGAGCGGTGGTGTACAGCTGTACATAGTGTGAGTGATGACTACCTAACCTGTTAAAATACACTGTACAGTATTACAGCAGACTAAGCATGGGGATACACGCAACAATAACCCCAATGAGGGTGGCTGTGTCCATGACATTGACAGCCAACTATATATACCAACTCCAGTATTAATGTACAGCTATACAGTGGGGAATCCACCACTAGTTTTGATGGAAATAATTCCCATCACATGATTCCTTTGAAATGTTATCATTTGCCAATCAATTCATGGACAGATGACCTTCTGTGAGATGTATATTTAGCCAACTGAAGTAGATCCCTTCACATACACACACATTTACTTGGCAACACTGAGAGTAGAACCCCTACCTAGGTACGTAATGGTACTAATGTGTTTGGCCTTAATTGCACACAACACACAGCTTTAGGATGAGGTGTGTCCCGAGACCCTTGTTAAGTGAGGGACAACGCCAGGCCTTGTACAGTATGGGGGATGGACTGGGTGTTACTGGACAACACATAATATGCCATACTGTCATATACACATTGCCAAACATATTACAGTCATAGACACATCTGACAGACCAGGGTTTATCAGTGCAAACTACCTTGTCAGTGAGTCCATTCTGTTACAGATACCTTGCACACAGCACAGGGATCAATGGGCTGGAAAGTGTACTCAGTTACACGTATGGTTGATGGTGACAGTGGTCCTCATACAGTGGACCTTGGAAGATGTACTGGGGGTACCATGGTGTCACAACAGTATACCCAAAACCCACACCACACATTAAATATTTTGCTCATGACACCCATGATAATACTCTGACGTACTCACAATCACACATTGACCAGGACTGCAGTACAAACCCTTGTCTATCTTAACAGTGCTACTGCAGGGATATGCATTTATTGCACATGCCACAGGGATAGTAGGGTGATGGTTTGTCATGGTTCTCTGAATGTCAGCCACATCATTATGCCTTATAGTGTATGGCCAGTTGTATTGTATTTGGACAGTGTGGCCTCAGAATGATGTATCTTACAAATATACCCACTTGCACACATGCACACACTTGCCAGGACTCAGAGGGCAACCCATGGCTATCTAGCCAGTTGTACAACAGTGTTGTGCTGGTACTGCAAGCTCCAGGTGGCCCACAGGGTGAAGAGTGTGACAAGGTACATTTAATGTGCAGTACTGCAGCAGCCATTTCTAAGTATGACAATGGGAGGTGCAGTGTGTGAGAAGGTCCTAGGGGTATTATCAACTGCAGGTTTACAAACACACAGACACTGTTATTATCAGCAATGCACACTAACACATATGTCAGTACTGGGGTCTATAGGTGCAGGTGTTCCTAGGTGTGTACCAGGATATTGTCCATGGATAGATGAGAAGAGTAGGGGATTTACAGTGTTATCATGACACCTGACATTTGTCAACAGGCCATCTATCAACTGATGCCACATGACTGATTCCTCAAGGTAACAGTTAAATGCAACATCCAATCATCTGGTTGTCTCTTACAGAGGGCCAATGAGGTGCACCAACTAACCTGTATGTAACATATATTACCTAACATGGCCAGTGTCTGGGTTGGAGAGCTATACTCAAGCATGTTCTGTTGACTGCACTACTCTAGTTGAGGAATCCATGGCATGTGGTGCATACAGGGTGTGGTTTCATACTTGTGGCATTCATAACATAGCTGGGCAGACATGTCATTGTCAGTCCAGCATAGATTGCCTGTGAACAGCCCAGATGGATACCTGACATCTGCACATCTGTACAGAGGACAGACAGACATCAGCTAGCCAACAAGTTATGCATTACGATTACTGTTTCGACATACAGAAGTCTGACACTGATAAGTATGCCATTACTACATGACAGCAGCCCTCACTGACATGTCCTATACACATAGTAGTCTACAGTTAATATCCACAAATCAGATCAGTATCCAGTAGCAAGTACTTGACAACACACAGCTCACACACAGAACACAATAGTCAGTACTCAGAGTCCAGCTTTGCATGCAGAAGTGTATGGTTCCAATACAAGAATCTGCAATCCATTCTTACTTGGGAAAGCACTACCAACAGTAGTAATTTAATGATGTGACTGCATATAGCCTGGGATACTACCCATGTATGAAACACATACAAAAGGAAGAGATTGTTGTCCTAGCCATATATACTCAGGTGTCCCAGACAGTATACTCACACCCCTTGTTACTGTAATGACAGCAAATAGAAGCGTGTTATGTACATTAAATGAAATACACTTATTAATGATGTCATTACCCTGCTATTTTATCAGACTGGAATGTGATCACTGCTTAACAAGGCTAAGCTATACTTAACAGGTGTAACCATTGCTTAAATGTAAATGCTAAGCTGATTTGAACACTGGTAAGCGATGCATACACAGTGTAAGCACCTATTAGTTTAACTGTATGTTATCAATGCTTACCGTCTCGCAAACCCGCACAAACATGCTTAAAGCTGCTCAGAACTGCCTTAACCACTCTGTATCCAACAGTGCTTATTCTGCCTAGCAACAATATAAACAGCCCTTGCAGGTCTTGAACCCAGGACCCTGTACACTATAGTCACAGCAGTTAATCACTAAGCCATCACAGCTGTAATGTTGGTGGTTGCTTTTTCAAATATATCTGGCAGTACACATGCTGAATAGTATTAATGAATTGCTTCGACTTCTACAATTGTGTACTACCTGTAAGTGATATTACTGTTTAATCAAGTATGTTATTATATCTGAATATACACATAACTATGGTGTGATACATCTGAGAAGGTATATACAACAGTCATGTCTACACATAAGAAGGATATGTAGATATATGTATACATGTACATACACATATATATTTATATACATGTTTATATATATATATATATGTGTGTATATTGATTTATATATATATAAATATATATATATATATATATATATATATATATATATATATATATCAATATATATATATATATATATATATATATATATATATATATATATATATAATATATATGTGTGTGTGTGTGTGTACATATATATATATATATATATATATATATATATATATGTGTGTGTGTGTGTGTGTGTGTGTGTATATGTATATATATATATATATATATATATATATATATATATATATATATATATATATCACATGGCCATAACATTGTACTGGAGTCATACCACACCAGCAATAGTCACAACCTCTTACTGCAAGGGGATGTCATGTAAGTGTTGCAGGTATAAATGTGGAATGTTGCTACATTAACAGGAGTTGTGTTAACAGACATGTGTGGGAAGTCACGTCTGATACTGACAGATACGCCATCAGTTACTGACAGACATCATAAGATCATCATAGTGAAGTACAACACAAATCACAGTAATGATCCTGTGTAATACAGCAGAGACATGACCAATGAACGTGAACAGTCTGACACAATCTGGTCAGTACAGAGGTATACACTGACCTCCTTAGTGCAAGATGTGTGTACCAAGCCTGACAAAGTGGATGTTGACAGCCAAGTAAATGGGGATATCACAAAAATACTGGAATAGATAAGCTCACACAGTTGATGCATTCACACACTCCTGTCATCCTAACACACATTAACCAGAGGAGCAGAGGTCCCAAGCCCACATACTATACACTACTTAGTGACATACAACTGTACATCATCCCAATGCTTTTTTGGACATACACAACAGTTATGGTGGTCAGGCAACAGTTCATCCGACAAATATCTGGACATAACATCAGACTAGGTAAATACACTGAGCTGCTAGGCATGTCAGAAAGCACTGTGCAATCTACAGGCAGACTGCCACAACACTGACCCAAATGTCCCATGGGAGTAAACACATGTTCTTGCAAATATAGCAGGCACTGGAGATAAGTAACAGCACGGAGTAACAGTCACCAGTGTGAAAGTGCATACTCATAACCAATCCGAACACAGTCACAATCACATTAAGGTAAGCCTAAGGAATATTACAGTATATGTACTGTGTGAACAACACCACCCTGATATGAACCACTCATACAGTAACCCTACATATAGTCGGCCAATACACACTGTAGTATGATGCCTGGCTGTGGTATGGGACATATGTCGGTCTGGCCCTACAGACATGTACACTGATAGGGTACCATAACCTGGGGCATCATGCAGCATCAGATAGAGCAGGACCAAGGACATTGACATCTATCACAGTCTGTACACAGGCCAGGTAGCATATTCACAATACACACTCTGTCAACAATCACCATAAGTACACAGACCTCACTATTGTACACACTACAACTGAATTTCCAGGTTTTATACTCAAATATGAGGCTTACTATACATAACATGTCTAGCACTCTGATATTTCACTAGCTTGTTACCAGTTATGATTTCAGTAAATAATAATGTACTGTACATATGCACCTCTTACTGCATGACATATGGACGAAAGGTGATGGACTTGGGGGACAGAGACACAAACACAGCACCAGTATTGACATATTAATGTGATAATCCAAACATTATCTGGTGTAACAGGGTTTGTTGTGTCAAATCTCTTCTGAGGGATATGACGTTGGTAACTCACATGGATGTCAGCATGTACTGACTGCAATCTTCAGAGTATGCTTCTGCATATCTACAGATAGGAAATGTGTGATAGCAAAACACATGTAAGACTCCAAACTTTGGACAGTGTGCAGATAGACCTACAGGTGAGAGTTTTCTCAACTACATAACGCTGTCATGCCAGACTTCAAATCATGTAGAACAGCCATATCCACACAAACCTTGTTAAACAAACATTACTTAAAATGTAGGACAGCAATACTTACATTATGTCCCCATATCTGGAACATCCCCCTCCTGTTTGTTGGCTTGTCTCCACAGCGTATGTTGTAAGAGGTATATCCAAATAGCCTCTGTGATGCTGTTTGTCAAACACCCACATGAAGTCCTGCTCACAGTGAAGGAAAAGGGCCAACACCCACATGAAGTGCTTAGTTATAGGAGTGTGCTTCCATGCAATTGGCTATAGGAATGATACCAGAGCTGTTCCACATGCAATTAGCTAGTGCGGGACTGCAATTCATGCACAGGCCATCAGCTGATCATGAGCATCACTTACAAAACTCAAGCTGCTGCCTAAGCAAAGCAGGTGTACTTTTCCACATCCACCAGAGATGGAGTGAGAGAGACAGATATAGACAAAGTAAGAAAGGAAGGGAGTAGGAGAGTAAGAGCCAAGCATGTTTGTGTATGATCCATGGGTAGAGAGTGGTATCTGGGCATTATGACGGTTGCCTATATTGTGTACTAATCCATACTGTCATATGGTAATTGCACATGGCTGTACACATTTATGGCTGAGGATTGTCGACAACAATCTCTATAATGTTTGGAAAATGTTGGCCTTGTAATGTTGACAATGGGACATGTAGCTCCTCAATATAATGATGTGACAAAACCCACACTGCAATGGACCCTGTCATTACACAATCACCCCAACACTCACACAGGACACTGATAACACACCCACAAACACACACTTACCAGTACTGTGTTTCAAACCCCTACCTGACTATGGATTGCCATTACATTGTTATGCAGTTATTGCACGCACCTTGGAGCTTACATATTTTGACGAGTTGTCCAAATGTATCTTTGAGGGTGAGTGACATCAGGAACAGTGGTAAAGGAGGGATAAGGGAAGTGTAGTACATGTGACTGTCCACAAAAGCAGGTGTCAAGGAAGACACAACCACACTCTCTCAGGGAATCACACACATTATCACAGTTGGCAGGGTCAGGATTAGGCCTTCTACCTAACTAGTGTGCTATACTACAGTATTATGCAGTTATCACACATGCCACAGAGATTATCAGGCTGATATATGGCCAAAGGGTTATTTCAAGGTGACTGACATCAGCAGGCGTGCTACAGTAGGGCAATGGAAGGTGTAGTGAGTGTGGATGGCTTCAAAATCATTAATCTCCACACACACATACACACACACACACACACACACACACACACACACACACACACACACACACACACACACACTTGAAAGTACTGACATGCATGGGTTCATTGCTTCACAGGTGTGTAGTAGTTGACTGTATCAGAAGACTGTACAAGGCTAGGCAAAGGGAATACCCTGGCATCAGGCCACATGACAATGGTCTTCAGTGGGTCTCAGGGGTGTAGTCCCCGGATTGGCCCACACAGGTGGGTATTGTATTCACCATCCACTCATCTGGGTGACTATTGTGGGTGGCCAGTGCTGTGCAATGCTTGCCATGTATGTGATCTATATTCCATAACATGGACAGTGTCTGGGTTGTGCACATGTCCCACATTCATGTTCTGTGATGTGTGGAAGTGTACTTGGGGTCTCTGGGGCATGTTGTGTGGACAGATTGTTATCACCTAATGTGGCATTCCTGACCTCATGTGGTGAGACCTGGCTATGGAACTGAGGTCGTGCCTAAACCTTCATTGACATCATGACACAGGTATTCAGTGGTGTCAGTGGCATTGGTCCATACAGGGCATGTGAATAAGGCATGGTATTCCCTTTGCGGGTTACATTTGCAGACTCTACAGTTGTTGCAGGTGTCCAGTGGGGAACATAGCAAAGGACCACTGTAAGCATTTATTTGCCTATTGTAGAGATGGAACAGGGTGCCATGTCCTTTTACTTTCTGGATAGCACACACTCAGTCAGGAGATGTTACACATCACAGTACATTCTGATGTCAGTGGCAGTGTTGTGGTCAACAGGCATGTAGTCCACTGCAATCACACCATCGTTACTATCTGTGGGCAATATGCAGGGAACTACCAATATAGTGGTTGTTGCCTAGCCAAGTGTGTCTGTGTATGAGACATGGGTGGAGAGTGTTCTCTGTGTAATACAAGGGGTGCCTATATTGTTCACTGATCCATAATGTCACATGTAGGGCTATGGATTGTCTGCACAAACCTCTCTGCTCTTTGACAACTTTTGTCCTTGTAAGGTGGACATTGTGACATATAGTAGGTCCTCATTATAATAATTTACTAAAACCCACCCCACGATGCATCCTGTTATTACACAATCACAGCAACCTCCACACAGGATACTGATGACAAACACATACACAAACAAACTTGACAGTACTGAGATTCAAACCTCTACATAGCTATGTATGTACCACATTTATCACATGTACCATAGAGCTTATTGGAGGGATGTTGTCCCAAGGTACTTCTAAGGTGAGGAACATAACCAGCCCTTGTAAATACTGGTGTTGGGTGATGTAGTGGATGAGAGATCCCAAAAATAATTTTTCTCTAATCACACATTTACATTTACCAGGGGTGAGGTTCAAACCTCTATCTAACAACCTTTACAGATTATTATGCTACACATTTGCCACATGCACCACTAACCTGACATGGTATAGGCTTTGCAACAGATACTTGTAAGGTGGATGATATCTGCAGGACTGCTCAAGTCAGGTTCTGATATGTGTACTGGCTGTAAATGGGGACAAAATCTTTGAGGTACACACACTTGCCACAGATGAAATTCAAACCCATAGCTGTGTAGTTACTGCTACTACATTGTTCCACATTTATAGCATGCACCATGGAGCTTGTAGGGCTAGCCCTTCTCCAAAGGTATATTTCAAGGTAGATGACATCAGCAGGCTTGCTAAAGTAGGACAATAGGAGGTGTAGTGACTGTGAATGGCCTCAAAAGCACTACTCTCTACACACACACAAATTTTCATAGTTGCCACGTCTGGGATTAGAACTCCTATCTAATGAGTACATCATACTACAGCATTATACAGTTATTGCACATGCCACAGAGCTTATAGGGCAAGTCCTTCTCCAAAGCTGTATTTCAAGATGAATGACATCAGCAGCCTTGTTAAAGTAGGGCAATGGGAGGTGTAGTGTCTATGAATGGCCTCAAAAGCATTGATCCCTGCTCACACAGAGTTTCACAGTTGGCATCTCTGGGATTAGAACTCCTATCTAACTAGTACATCACACTATAGCATTATACAGTTATCACACGTGCCACAGAGCTTATAGGGCTAGCCCTTATCCAAAGGTGTATTTCAAGGTGAATGACATCAGCAGCCTTGCTAAAGTAGAGAAATGGAAGGTGTAGTGTCTATGAATGGCTTCAAAAGCATTGATCCCTACACACACCGATTTTCACAATTGCCTTGTCTGGGATTAGAACTCCTGCCTAACTAGTACATCACACTACAGCATTACACAGTTATCACACATGCTACAGAGCTTACAGGGCTGCCCTGTCTCCAAAGGTGTATTTCAAGGTGAATGACATCAGCAGCCTTGCTAAAGTAGGGCAATGGGAGGTGTCGTGACTGTGAATGGCCTCAAAATCATTGATTCTTACACACACACACACACACACACACACACACACACACACACACACACACACACACACACACACACACACACACGCAGTGTTTCACAGTCGCAATGTCTGGGATTAGAGCTCCTACCTAACTAGTATGTCACATTATAGCATTACTCAGTTATTGCACATGCCACAGAGCTTATAGGGGGTGATCCTTCTCCAAAGGGGTATTTCAAGGTGACTGACATCAGCGGTCTAGCTAAAGTAGGGCAGTGGGGAGTGCACTGTGTGTGAATGGGCCATAAACCATTCATCTGGAAACACACACACACAACACTCAGTCACACACAGCTTTACATTTGACAGGACTCTGTATACAACTGCTAGAGGATAATGACTTGTACTGTCATGTTACACAGTTGTCACAAGCACCACAGCACTGTAGTGCTGAGGGCTACCAGAAGCAAATGTCTACAGTGATAGATATTTGCATATCATGTGATATTGGCCAATTGGATGTGTGGTGGGTGGGACAGGCCTCATGATGGGAAGCTGTTTGTCACCGTCTGTCTCTCTCTTCCCCACATCTCTGTTTGTGTGTATTTGACCTATTATAGTGTGTTGTCCTTGGATATATGTGTGTATTCCTATCTGATGTGTGTGTAAAGCATGACTGGTATGCAATGTGGTGTGTGTACACAGACATCTGCGACTGACAAATATGTATAGTCCACTGTTGTCATACATGGGCTTCGTTTCTCCAAGTGTGGGAGCATGCCCAGTATGACCTTCTGTATTGACTGTGTAAATCCATTCCAGGTAGGTTGTACTCCAGTGCAGGCGTTTGTGTTCTACACATACAGCTAGCAACCTGTTTCTGCAGGATATCTGTAGATAGGTTGACAATATGGGGTCACAATGGGCAAAGGATAGTGGGATACTGTAACTAATTGTGTCTGTGCTGCTTCTGCTACATGGTTTTGCTGTTAGCAGAGATATTCAGACATATGTACTGTTTTACACTGTGATGTATTATGTCATCAGCTACTCACAGATATACTTATTTGCTCACAGTAATTTCCTGGGGAATACAAGATGAATGAAGCTGTGTCCAGTATTGTGGACTGCAGCCTACATATTCTTACACACTCATGCCATTCTGGATGGGGAGCTGCAGACACTTGCTGATGGGTCTGTGTAAATGGTTCAGCACCTTGGTACTGTGGTGGCTGAGGGTCCCATGCTTGTACATCTATTGACATGACAGAATGGCCATATCCTGCTGTGGGCATAACTCTCAGCTGTACAGATTCACACAGTTTACACAGAGGCAGGGCTCATATATCTGGTCGGCAGGGATATGACATATGAAGAACCTGTGGCTGATGGTGGGATGAGCTGAGTGCATGTGTGCTATGGAAGCTTCTTGCAGCTGACTCACAGATATACATGGGGCATTCCCCTTATGCTGACTTGTGTGGGGACATCAATGGTTTTCTGGAGGGGGAGCCATTCTGGAGGGGGAGCTGCAGACATTTGCTGATGGGCCTGTGTAAATGGTTCAGCACCTTGGTACTGTGGTGGCTGAGGATCCCATGCTTGTACATCTATTGACATGACAGAATGGCCATATCCTGCTGTGGGCATACCTCTCAGCTGTACAGATTCACACAGGTTACACAGAGGCAGGGCTCATATATCTGGTCAGTTCCCCTTCACATTGTGGTTTACAAGCAGGTTTGTTGCCACCCATTCCTGGGTTTGCAGGCAGGGATAGTATGGGCACACATCAGAGTTTCAGACTTCACACACTCCACGGCATCCACGCTTCTACCCCCCCTCTGTTATTCTATCCTCTTCCTAACATTATGCAAGTGATATCTGATAAGTATCCCTACAATTATCACTTCATCCCAGCAGTATTTAGGGGTTGGTCCACAGTTTATGCAGTAGAACATGGTGGACATGCTACTGGGATTTGTCAATATGGCCTTGCATTTGTGTTCTGTGGACTGTGTTATGTCATTATTTGGGACTCCATGAGATAACATATATTGGCAGTACGGGTGAGACACAGGCCTTTGATAGAGGACTGTAGGGCATTTGATAGTGATGCAAGCCATCTGTAGCAGGCCAGTGCATTCTCACTCCTACAGTCCCAGGCTGCAAGTCACTGGATTCCCCTGGGGTGACTGGGTAGGTGTGCAAGGTGTTAATGGCAATAGTTTCTGTCTTATTAATCCATTGATGTGGATTCAGGCAGGGTGCTGCTTACAGCTAGGGAACACCTGCATGGGACACCTCTTCAGCATGCTGCATTCTGTGGATATTCCCATACAGAAGTGGGGGTAATATTGTACTCATTTCCAACAGCAGGGATATGACCTGTGATAAACCTGTGGCTGATGGTGGGGTGAGCTGAGTGCATGTGTGCTATGGAAGCTTCTTGCAGCTGACTCACAGATATATGTGGTGCATTCTCCCTATGCTGGCTTGTGTGGGGACATCAGTGGTTTCTCAGTACTTCATAACTGTGCCTTTTGTGGTCTGCCAGTGTTTGGCCAGACTATATCAGTATTCCATACTACACAGACAACTAATGTGCTGCTAACCTATATGTACAATTCCAAAGGTGTTTCCTGACAGTAACATTTTATACACTCTCTGTCTAAGGTACTTCCACCTGTGTACTGTGTGTATGTCTGGGCCCACATTCATGCCATGTCCATCTTTCAGATGGTGACAGATATTACATCCGAGCAATTAGTATGGATTACTGCTGGATTGGGTCTTGCAGGGATGCATTGTGTTTAGCACTGCAGTTGTCAGAACTTGGCCTTGTTATCAACAGTACTGGCCATAGGCCACCGGGACATGACCCTCCATGCCTACATGCTGACCACTTCCATACAATATAGAACACACAACAACCTAACACACAGATCCCTGCAACAATCTATCCTGCAAATTTGGCCAGCTCAGGTAATTCCATACGTACATATTACCATATTTCTATGCAGGATTGTGGGGGGGGGGGGTGCACACCTGACAACTGTAAACATTTGCTATGACTGTACTGGTATTTCAGGTACTCTGTTGGCTTCCACTTCATTCTGTAGTCTGACCTGTCATGCAGACTAGAGGCATGTCATTGTAGTACAGATCTTAGTTTTTATTGACCTACATTTCAGTTTCAGACTTCTTAACCCTTCAGAACTAACATCAAAACTGCCTGACCTGTTGTAGTCTGTCTGTGTAGGTCTGGAGGGGGGCTGTTCTCCATTGCCATCAGTCCAAGGCCTTAGCACAGCCTTTCTTTGTGGTCATCTACACCTGTCCTGCTGGCTGAGACTGTTGGGTATGTGAGCCTCACTGACATGCATGTGTGTTCCCTATGGACACACATTTAGCCCACCACATGTCCTGCAGTGGGATTTGTGACATTGTCTAGTACTGCCTATTATGTTGACACCAGTATTTGTTATTGATTTCATGCTGCCCATATAGGTGTCTACTATCTCCTGCCATCTCATTCACCCACCCGATTCCCTTGCATGCTCACATCCGTATCATAGATACAAGTAGCAGAACATACTACTCCATTCTGCAATTGATAGGGAGAGTGACATACCTTGTGGCTGTGCCAGTACTGAGGATGGTGCTGGAGGGCTGACTATGTTGGATGCACATAATACACTCCCTACACATGGTTAAGCACAGGTAGTGTCATGTTTGGCATCCCTTTTACTGTATATGTGAGTCAGAGAGAGGTGTCATTCCCTGGGTTCCTACCGTGTCAATGTATGTGCTATGCATTGCCTCTTTGCCAAAGCCTGGGCATACTGGGCATGCCTCCTTCTGCCTACAGTAGCAGGCTCAGGTTGTTCCTCTTCCTTTGAGTCAGTCTGTGACTGTGCTGGCCTTGGCAATGGTGGGGGGCTGTGTGGCCCTGCCCCGTGCTGTTCCTGCTGCAGCTGTTTCCATGGGATCATATTGTGTAGCATGGCACATACAATGAAAATTTGGGTATGTGTAGCTGGAGAGTACTGCAAGGCTCCACCAGATATATCCAGGCACTGGAACTGTGACTTGAGCATCCCAAACACATGCTTTATTCTGATTCTCATTTGTGCGTGCATCTCATAATGGAGTTGTTCGGGTGTGTGTGCATTTCTGATGGGTGTCATCAGCCACTGCTCCAGTGTGTAATCAGCATCCCCCACTAGGTGGGGATATGGGATGTTCCCACTGGCAAATCTCTGGTACAGCTGTGTCATATGCCAGATGTGGGAATCATGATAGCTTCCAGGGCTGCCAGCACATACATTCATTATGATGCCCTGGGCATCGGACATGACCTGGCAGTTGATGGAGGGGAAGCCCTTGTGGTTTATGTAGACCCTACCCCGCTCGCTGAGTGGTGCTTTGATGTGTATGTGCGTGCAGTCCAGAGCACCCAGTACCTCAGGGTATACTGCTATTTGGTGGAAGAGATGTATATTGCTGGTCAATGCCTCACGGGTGTTGTGGAAATATATGTGCTCACAGGCATGTGCTGACATGGCATCCAGGAACTGGTGGAGTACCCTGGATGCTGATACCTGTGAGATCCCCATGATATCCCCAGTTGCCATTTGGAAGGTACCTGTGGCTAGTTTTCTTAAGCCTGCACATACCTTAGTATCCACTGGGATGGGTTCCCCTCTATTGGTTCTGTGTGTGAAGCGTGGCTGGCAAAGCTCAACAATTTGCTGTAGGAGGTCCCTGTCCACACTATAGCACTCCACTATCTCCAGATCATGTAGCCCCTAGTAGGTTACCCTGGATCTGTACCCTCTTCTCCTTCTTTTCACTGTGTGTTGGTCATCAGCATTGTCATCCTCAGTACCCTCAGCCTCTTCCACACATTGGTTTATGAGAGTGAAAGCAGCCCCTAACATTTTGTTGTTTTTATTAGGTAAAATGTCCCCGTTTGTGTACACCAGTGGTGTAGAGTTTGTGGGAAAAACCAGAGTGAAAGGTGTTTGCAGAGTTTATAGTAGTGTTCTGGGCTGCTGCCTGTGTAATTGGCTGATTCTGATGCATTTCACCTGCCAGCTATGCTAGTTCTCCTTGATTACCTTTCTACTGCTGTTTTCCCTTCCCACTGCCTTCCTGTTTAAGTCCCAAGGCGCGCCGCACAAATACAGTGCTCAGATATGAATGGATCTGCTATTTCCTGGTTTATTTATTTATTTTTTTACTTAAAACCCAGTGCGTGGTGAGCAATGTAAACACTCCTAGGCAGCCTCAGACACACCCCCCCTCCTTAGCTGTACTTAGCTAAGTGCAAATATGGGCCACAGAGCTCCAATAAGCTTACAGCACGCATGACACACACCCTTATGAAGTCATCTAGCTCTTAGGCTTGCACCATTGTATTACTGTACCTACATGGTTGGGTGCAAGCTAGCACTGAGGGGAAATCTGTGATTCAGTATCATTCCCCTCATTTCCATAGAATTGACAGCTAATGCATGGTTACAAAACCAACACTCAGCCTTCCCCCTTAGCAACCACAGTTCCATGGTCTTATTGTGTCATGCATGCCATTGACTATTATGGCAAAATGGTGATTTTTGGTTTAAAAGCTTATTTCCATCACTTTTTATTATTTTCGGGCCAAAGCAGTCAATTCTATGGAAATGAGCTGTCCTACGCTTAAACGGCCAAAATCGGCCAAAAAAAAAGTTATTTTTTATAATTTCGAAACTCATTTTCATGCCTATGGCCATATAGTTGGCCTTTGGCATGCCTAACCCTTATAATACATGCTTTTTTGCAAGCTGTCATGCCTCCGTTCTGTAGTTTGCATAAATGTTTTCAGCTACTGGCTGAATACATTTCTGCAGTCTACACTATTCCTGCACAGATGCCTGTCTGCTTTCTAGATCACTAATTCACCTTATTTGCATATTTTTCACCAGCAGATGAGGTAATTAGTATACAAGGGCTGTGTTCATGCAGGAATAGTGCAGGAGCACTCATGCACATCTCAGGAGCTCATTCCTGGATCACACGTCAGCCATATTGCCTGCAGCAGCTCTTGCACTGTTCCTGCACGCCATGCAGAGCTTGCTGAATCATGGGGAGTATCTGCATGAGAACGGAAGAAATTGGATTTTGAAAATACATATGAATAGTATTTGTCTAAGTATTATTATTAAGAATAGATCCAAACTATTATATACAGAAATTCTGCTTTCCTGATGACTGCACTCTATGAAGAAACAGTGAGTGCACATAAAAGCAGCAGTTTAGAGGCAAAAGTATACATTATCTGTATTCAAGAACATCTCTACCACATTTCTGGCTATTCCCTCAGAAAGATAAATGTAGATGTAGTTTACATATTGTGGTAACCTTTAGGAATCCCCCTAGATATTTAAGGTTGCAAGAAAATCAGTAGGAAACCTAAAATTAGGAGGAAGAATGTGAGAGTTATGCTTGTATTGTATGTTCACTCAAAATTGTATACACTTAGTGTAGGCATTAATGTATTCAGCCCATTGTCTTACATTATCTGTTTACTTTGTGTTTACATATATACAATATTCAACTTTAAAAAGAGACGACATTGAGGTGCAAAGTGAAGGGAAAGGACCGCTCTTCTACATCAAACATTATTTAATATAAAATAAATAAAACAACAGTAGGCACTTTTCTCTGAAAAATGTACATCTTAGGACTTCATCAGTCTGTTAAAATGAGTACAAATTGAATTCACATTTAAATAACAAAACACGTGTCACATATCTAAATAATAAACCAACAAAGCACTCATCATTAATATTACACTTTTAAGTCCTTCTGCTTTAAAATGCAATGGATGTAAGTCTCTTTATGTAGTGATAACAACCAGATCATTAAGAGTTAGGATTTATAAACATCTGTATGCCATTTTCAAGCAAACAGATACTTTATTTACAACTGTTTGTACAGGATTTATAAAGTTCTTATTTTTTTGTTCTAGTTTGAAAGTTAATGAAATTGGATAGCAGATTTTAATGAATGCTTTGGAAAAAATAGGTGTTAATAATGGACTGAATTTTAAATGCATTTGAAAGCAGAATGGCTTAAAAGTTTGATATTAATGAGGAATGCTTCATTGGTTTATTCGGTACTTACGTATTATCGCAACCAGATTTTTACGGCAATAGCGGTTGCTTCACAATCATTAAATATGTTAGTTAATGTTGTAAAACTGTTGTAGAATGTCTATTTTTGTACCACAAAAGTGTGTTTTCTTTACTTATATCAACAAAATGTAAAAAACATAGTGTTCATGTTTCTTTCAGCACTTTACCGCAAGCATATTTATTATTTCAAGTCCGCCTGCTGCATGTTCCTTTGCTTGCCCATAAAAAAGACTGCTTCCCACCACATAGTAAAAGAAAACCACCGAAAGACCTATCAACATCATTATCTTAGTAATGAAATCAATGATCGCTGAAGTAGTATGTGCTTTTGTCAGAACATGCCACCTTCACAAATCTAAAACATCAGTCCTACCAAGTTTTTCATAGAAAAATGACCACGGAATCAGCTGTCAACATCATCCACCCTCACGATTTAAAAGCATTAATAATTCAATGGTTCTTTTCAAGACCGATTAAAACATTGTTAAAATAAAAAGTTTACGAAAGCCACATTTTTTGTCTCTGTGTTTTCCTTATCTGAACTTATCCTTACCTAAACTAGCTGCAGTATTTTGAACATCTGATAGGAAGCAAAGACAATCGAGGGGATTTTCAAGTAGAAAAAATGGCAGTACTGCAAAATCATTTTGACATTCTTCATTCGAGTTTTTTTTTTTTTTTTTGGATTACCCTCTCTATTGTAATTGATCCCCAAAGTGAGACTATCACTAGGGGAATGAAAGGAAGTTAGCAGATTCAAAAGATTTTGCAGTACTGCCATTGTTTCTACTTTTAAATCCTCTCGATTGTCTTTGCTTCCTATCGAATGTTCTGATGTAGGTAAAAGGGCAGAGACACTGCAGCTAGTTTCTCCAGTCAAGCTACCGCAGTCGGTGAAGAAGCAGCAGCGGAAGAAAATGGTGACTATTTTCCCAAGCCCTCTGTTTACAGCCCAGCCTTCCATTAAAACTTAAAAATGTCTGACCTTACTTGTAAAACACAAATTAGACAGACCTTACAGGGCAAACCCAAACATTCATTCTTCAATTTTACGTCAGTTATCGCAGCATGAAAATCTGGTTGTGATAATACATAAGTACCATTTATTCTTCATTTTAAATGTGATTCAAGGTATAACAGCAGCCTTTTTTTTTCTTTGGATGTGTAATAATGGTAGAAACAAGTTTTAATAAAAAAAAGAGATAGTAATTGATTTTATAAGTTCCTTTTCCTCTTGAGCTGTGTCAGTCTTACGGCGACAGAGTAAAGCCAGGGGAAAAAACGTGGAAAGTAAGTATTAAGAGAAAAGTAAGACAATAGACTCATCTCAAACCATTCTAGAACTTAGTGTAACATTTTCTGAATCCATGTAAAGCAAGACCCTTAAATCATTTATCTTAGTTCCTACCTATAATGGTTGTTAACTTTTGTGAGTTCTTTGTCACACTTATCTCTGTCCAAACATTGTTTGTACCATTTACTTTTATTCTCCTTCTTCTTCTCTACCTCCCTTAAATAAGGTTATTTTCTGTCTCCATGTATACTAAGTACTTCTCATAAACCTTAAATCAGCCTTTATAGTCTTTGACATTTTGCCCTCATAAAGGCTGCCGATGTCATTCCATGCCCAGTGCATTTTATCATCAACTGCTCCAACCAGTAATGTCACTTTCTTAACCTTTAGAAAACAATCACAACTGACCCCTCTACAAATGTGGTCCTTCTTCTGATGTTAGCAATTATTTCCACATTGCAGTTCTTTCCCCCTCTCCTAGTTAACTGAAAAATATATATTCAATCAGTTGTTTTACTATATAGATAAACTGCCTATCTTCTGTGATACTTCTGATACTCAGTATAATTCTTTTGGAAAGGCCATGGCACAGAAATTGTTTTACTTACATTCATTTAATTCTTAAAAAAAAAACAAACAAAAAACAAACTGAAGCCTTGACAGTCCGTAGATTCATTGTTTTTGGACAAATACCTAAGACTATATACTCCTTCTTCAGTGTCATATGCTATATGGACCTTCCATTCTTGAATTACATTGATTTCCTTGTTACTTTTGTAGCAGACAGCAAATTGTAAGATGTGCTCATTTCATCTCACATCCTCTTTCTATCTCTGTTGTTATCTCGTCAGTTTTAATCCTTCACTCTTCAATTTTTGCATGCTTTGTGAATGATATGGGAGAAAGGGAGGTCATGACAGCTTAGCTCAATATGCAAATATGCAAATGATTCCATTCTTTTCTTTGCATCTTACAGTACTGATAAGATTAATGCCAATTTTTAGAATACTTTCAGTACTATACAAAGGTGTCTGACTGAGTCAGGTCTTGAAGTAAATGTGCCCAGAACCAAAGCTTTTTTGGTACTTTTCTGTTATTGGGGCAACAAGTACTTCCTGATTTCGTCTCGTTTTTACAGGACAGTCTCTTACTAACTCGACGGAAATGAAAAGTGATGTTCAGCAGCCAAATGGGAAAGAAATGATGGAGTGTGGGAGTGCCTAAACGTATTACAACTGGTAACAAAGTGCAAGTATAAGAAAATGTTAACAGTTCATAAAGGGAAAATATTACAACTCATTCGTTTACGCACTCGCATGCACACTCACTTCTAGGCATTTTAAAAAGCCAGCGCATGACAGGAATATGTTAATTAAAGACCACTAAGACCACTACAGTCTTTTTATTTATTTTTTTTGGGGGGGGGGTGCATTTGACAATTGAGACTGCGGTTTACGTTATGAAATGTGATCGACCGCACTTAATAAATTTGACAGGAAAATAAGTGTGTGTGGTACTCACTTCAGCAACAGCTGAACGATCGTTATAATGAGCGCTAGGATTGCAAACGCTCATTATGACTGTCGCCCCGATAACGGAATGTACCCTTTTTTTCCTACTTATCATCTTGACATAGTCCTATCCTCAGTTGTCAAGATTCTAGGTTGCTGCTAGGAAGTGAATACTTTCTGAGGTGCAAAATGTCAGGAGATGTACATATCATTCAGTGAGTGACATTTATAACTGTTCTTTTTAGCACAATGGAGCTGCTTGCTATTTTTACTATTATTACTTCCTACCAAGAGCTGCATTACCTCACCTTGGAATGGAACTCTCTGTATGTTCTAGCAGCTTGATTTAAAACAGAAACAACAGTGCAGTTGTTTACTTCAGGATACATCATCATAGTTTGCACAGGTGTGGGTGGCATCAACTTGACTGGCATCCCAAGGGGGCTATCGGTTAAGTGTTTGGCACAATTTTTAATTGTTATTTTAATTCTGTATTTTCCTGAATTTTAAAAGTATAAGAAAGTTAAAGTACAAAAAGCATGAACTATAAAAAAACTGAAACTCTAAATTCAGGGATTACTGACTTAATGACAGTGAAAGAAGGCTGCATACATCCAGCAAGGAGGCTGCTGTCCCCCTGCACTCCCTGCTATGCATAGTTTTAGGTGGTTTGCAGTTATTTGTGGGGGGTATAATCCCCCTGATGGACATTACTCTGTTTTTTTTTTCTATTTTTTTAACCTCATTGTATTCAGAACAGCTTAAACTTAATGTCGGCACACATCACGTGAGGTGATGGAACTTGCTACTGTGTTTTCTGGTGTGTCCTAATATAAACAATCATCAAACACAGCTTGGTTTTGAAATTATGTGATGCACCAAGGAGTACTGAAAAATAATTGATGGTGTGCTTTCTGTTTTGTTTGAGGCTCTTGTGTATATTTTGGAAATCTGCAATTTGCATTGTAAGGCGAGTTAAGATGTTTGATTTTCTTCTTAATTCTGAATTATAGAATTAATGATCTATAAATAAACATGAATTTGGAAAGTATTGTTTGTGGGAACTGTACAGTTTGCTTTCAATTAAACTGTAAGCTAAATCTCCAGTAATCCAATAATCTGTTTGTGTGTCAATGTGTGTGAATATTTTAATGGAATTGTAGTACTTAGACACATACCTCTCAACTGTACAGATTTTCACAGAATGTTCAGATTTTTGCCTCATATTTTTTGTATGTTCCTCCTAAAATCTGCAATTTTCTGGCAAATAGCTGAGGATTGAATTCATTAAACAATGATAAACATTTGAGTTTAAGACTCTACATCCTTCAGCAAATTCATGCTAATGCAAAACCTACTGTTCTATCAATATTCTAAGTTAAGAGCAATATTTAAAATCTGTCCCTATTTGTCCCCCCATCATTTTAGGCTTTGTCCAGACTTTTGCTCTAAGATGTTGAGAGGTATGCTTAGACAACAATCTTCTGTAGAAAGTTGTAGGATCAATATATCAAACTACAGTAAGAACTATTCTGTTGTAACCTATATATTCAAAATACTTTTCCTTTAATTTCCTTCTTGTGAAATTGATTTGCTGTTTTGCCAGTTTGATTGGTCTTTTTATGTTTTTACTGATTTCCTCTTACATAAAGTGTTTTCATTTATAAAAGTTTGTGGGTGTTTTTTTTCTTTTTTTTTAGTTTAAAAAGGGAAACCTCACACAGCATTGATGTGACCGCTGGCATCCATCCTTTTAAAACAAATTGTACACATTTGGCTATATGTTACTGTAATTTAATATACTGTTTTTCTCTTTGGAAGACGTTTAATAACTGAGACCTAAATTGATGGCAGTGTGTGTCATGGACACAGGAAGTATGTGCTGTTACTGGAGAGTACTGGTAAATAGCGTGTGTGTGTGCGTGTGTGTGTGTGTGTGTGTGTGTGTGTGTGTGTGTGTGTGTGTGTGTGTGTGTGTGTGCGCGCA
The DNA here is from genome assembly GCF_019279795.1 of Protopterus annectens. Taxonomy (NCBI): domain Eukaryota; kingdom Metazoa; phylum Chordata; order Ceratodontiformes; family Protopteridae; genus Protopterus; species Protopterus annectens. Next base: position 304,035,377 of record NC_056726.1, read on the forward strand.
TGTGTGTGCGTGTGTGTGTGTGTGTTTATGTGTATATGTATGTGAATGTGTGTAAAATATTATGTTAATTCTCAGTTACTGTTACTGATTGTAAAAAGGGAGAGAAAGGGGACACAATACAAATATCCAAAGTCCTTTAATTTATTACCACTGTGTAAGAGATAGCATATTTGGAAAAAGTAGATGAAGCTGAAGCACAGTTGTTCAAGAAAATGATGATATATTATGATGACTGCTCCACTGTGATGAGAATTTTTTTATACAGAGGATTATATGTGTATGACATGGTTTTCATAAAGAAGTTGTCATACCAACAACCAAGTTGGAATGCAGCAGTGCATGGGATTGATATAAAAACATTCCAAGAAGATAGAATAAGGAATATAATATTGGTTAAGAAGAAATGTTAAATAATCTAGCATATTTCTTTGTTAGAATAATAGCCAAAGTGGTTGGATCAAGCAGCTATTAATTACCAGTAAAGCCTATATTTACAAGAATGAAAAATAAAATATTGGCAAAACTATATCACAATGTACAAAATGTGCACTTTGGGTTTGATGATCTATTTCTATGTAGATAGAATATCGAAATTCATGTCAAGTGAAGCAGTAGGGTGCAATACAGAAAATGGGATATACCATGGAGTTTGTTATGGCTAATACCATCTCAAAGACTTTGCAGTTATTATGGAAAAAGTAATTTCTCTGAGAAAGGAAATATACTGATGTGGTGATGTGTTAATGCATTAAATCTAAAAGGATTGTGGGAATGCAATATGCCTTACGGTGAGAAGACTGAGTGCGGATTAGAAATGGAAAAGAGCAGCAGAGCCATTTAGTGTTGAAAAACGATATAGTTAAGAGTACACAGAACAGAGTTTATTAAACAATGATTAGGATAGAAGTCTACTGAGAGAAGAGAAAACCATTCTAGAGAGTAGATTAAAGAAAGGATAGCTTAAAAATGTATATTCATATGCAATAGGGGACATAAAAATTTATGAGAGGAACAAATTAAAACAAACAAAAAAAGTCCATTCTTGGCACTCACCTTGCACCTGGGCCATGAGCCATCTTCACCTCACCTGAGCTACACTTTTGGAATGGCAAATATTTCACCACTGAACTGTTTTAAATAATTGATTTCTAACATTTTATTTAGAAAATGTCACACTGTTGTCAGGAAATAAAGGAGTATCTACAAATGTCATAATGTATGAAACATTGTGATTTGAGAATTAAATGGAGTTATGGATGAGATGACCATTTTTAGAAATGAAGGCTAGACAACGAAGGCTAATCTCTTGTGCAGCAATGGTACATTTAGACAATTTGTTTTGAATATAGCTTTTGGACCAAAATACTGCTTAAATGGAAAGTTAAGAAACACTTCTGAATATATGGCAACTTTATATATTAATATAACACAGTGTCTAATGTTTTAAGATGCATGCTTCAAGAAGTATTTTTATCATTTATCACTTTAAAATAGTTTTCTTATGGTAGTTAACAGCATCATCCTACAGTTTCTGTTTGCTGCTTACTAGAAGATGATGTATATAAAGAGACCCAAGCTGTATTTCAACAAATCTCGATCCAGAATTCCTCATTCTAGCATGAAGACAGGGAGTCTGTGACTCAAAGAATTTCTGAATAGTGGGTCATCCCTCCAGTTTTTAAAATGAAGTTATAAATGACCCTTGGAAGCTGATATTTATTTATGCAAATACAGGGCATCTCAATAATGCACAGTAAAGAAACATGAACAGGTATTCAAAGGATCATGTATTATACTGCCTTCAGATTTTATAGAATTCTGTGGCTTATGAAAATGTTCATATCATTAATATATTATAGCATTTTTCTTCTTATTAGTATCCACAGTCATTTTGATTTCAAAACTTATTTTCTCCATTTAATTTTCCTCTTAAGTGATCTGCTGGCACTATTAAAAATGTTCTTGCTTGCTTTTGTTGGATGTTTTTTTTTTTAAACCCTTATATTTATTTTGCTTTTTCAATATACAATTTATGGAGATCCAAATATGTTGTATAATAAAGTAATTTTTAGACAAATGTAATAGAATCTCAGCAAGACTCAAAAGTCAAACAGGAAGAATATTTTATTTCAATTCAAATTACTATGCAAACATTATAGTTATTTTATTACAATTAACTTGAACAATATCTTCAAGATTCTTAGATAATATGATTCCTAAATACTTCATACTTGTATAATCCCAGTTATATTTATATCAAGATTCTTAGATAATATGATTCCTAAATACTTCATACTTTTATAATCCCAGTTATATTTATAACTAAGTTGTTTTTGTGTCTTTCGGCTTTTCCCGGTTAGGGGTCGCCACAGTGGAACTCTGGTCCGCTAATGATTGGCAGTAGATTTTTACATGCCGAGTTGCCGGCCCTGATGCACAACCTTCAACGAAGGTACGCCCATTCCCTCATGTCTCCACACAGAAGACTCTCTAGCTGAGAATCGAACAGGACAACGTCTTACTGTGAGGTGACAACACTACCGCAGCACCACCACCGCAGTTATATTTATAAAGAAGTATTTTTCTATATTTTGATTTATTAATATGGTGTTTGCTTTATTTTCTTTAACTCTTAAGTTTATATATTCTTTCAAAGTATTCTAATGCCACATCCAGATAGATGGTACCAGAAATGCAGAGAGTGTGACATGCACTGTTCTTATGTACGACTTTACAGACAGATGGCACAAGAGATGCAGTTGAGCATGACACCCACTGTTCGTATGTAAGACTTCACAGACAGATGGCACCAGAGATGTAGCAGAGTATGACACCCACTGTACTTATGTAAGACATCACAGACAGATGGCAACAGAGATGCAGCAGAGTATGACACCCAATGTTTATTTCTTTCTTTCATTTTTAACATGACTTTTTACTGAGAATAAATCCCAAAATTTATACAACATTCAAACATCAATCCAAAACTCTTTGCAGCAATCATCTAACGTTCTCTTGCTTAGGCGGATGTAAGAAATCATACATCACCCATCAAAAGGAATAGGGGAAATTTCCTAATGCCCTGGGTGAATTTCCCCCAGGTAATATAAATACCACCCTTGGTCTCCTTTGTAAAAAGGGTACTAGCCTAATGAGACTAATCCGAATTAACAAAGGACCTCACAGACATTTGGCATTCTTTGAGGAATATTGAAATAAATCAAGCTGAAATTCTGGATAATATGAACTTATCACAGTAGACTGATGCACTGGAAGTAAAATTTGGACTTATAAAAGGATTTTTTTTTTGTAAATTATTTAGTAATACTTAGTTTGTCAACAAAGTGGAGATGGGCCCTATGCATTTTTAAATGTATGTAGCACCATTTATTAACCTCATTTGCTTGAAATTACAAGATAACAAATGTTTGACTAGACAAAAGAAATTGACGAACCTTCAACTTGAGATATTTTGTAAAATGCCTTTTTAAAAGGGGCCAGTTATCCTGCATTCCACGCCAAAACGTATATTTATAATGATAGAGTCTGGTTGTTCAAATATTTTTTATGCTAAACAGTAAATTAGGTTAGTTTTTCGAACTATCTCTCAGTTTGTCAAACATGCAGGATTGTATTTAGTGTGAGAATGTGTCAAAGTAGGGGTTTAGGAGTTTTCCCATTTCAACACTGTCATATGACCTTGGGATAGATAGATAGATAGATAGATAGATAGATAGATAGATAGACAGATAGACAGTTAGACAGATAGATAGATAGATAGATAGATAGATAGACAGATAGATAGATAGATAGATAGATAGATAGATAGATAGATAGAGATATGTAAATAACAGTGGGTATGGGATCAAGGCCCCCACAATTACTCTAGCAAAAAAATATTTTTGTGTGTGCTTTCCTGCATGTTTGACTGAATGTGCTGTTAGCACATTTTTGTCAATGATTTGAGTCTTGTTAGTGTTCTAGTTTTGGTTTTGGTAATATTCCTCATATATGTATGTATATATATATATATATATATATATATATATATATATATATATATATATACACACACGCACACACACACACACACACACACACACACACACACACACACACACACACACATATATATATATATATATCCCAAGAAAAAGGGAAATCTAGGAATGATATGAGCATATGGCATACTAATATAGACTGTTGACATAAATACTAATGTATGATCCATGTCAAAGATCACCTTGCATTCTTACTAAAAACAAGAAAACAGGATTCAAGCTGGTATTGCTTGTTTATCCCATGGTTTATTAAGCAAAAACAAAAGATAAGAGCGTTCACTCTTGTCAGAGCTTCGTCATATCTAAGTTCATAGGTTCATAGGTGTGTACTAGGTTAATGGCCCTGGAGCCTTTACAAACCTAGCCCATAGAAGTGCCCTGGCATCGTGCCACCCAACATTAGTTCCCAGTGCTTCTATCAAGTAGAGCCACTGGAGTGATTCACCCACTCATCAAGAATTCTCTTGAAGAGGACCAGTGAGGTGCTCTGCTTGATATGTATGGGAAGTCTATTCAAGAGCATGGGCAGTCTCTGTGTTATGAACCTGTCCCTCCAGCATGTTCTGTTGATTGTGGTAATGAGGTTGAGGTCTCTGGAGTATGTGGTGCGGAGGATATGGGATTTCTTTAGATGTAGCATTTCTAACAGAGCTGAGTCAGACATGGCTTTGTAAGTCAAGCAACGATCACCTCTTAGTAGACGATATGAGACAGAGAACAGCTGGAGCTTTTTGAGTTTGTCCGTGTATGACAAGTGTTTAAGATCTAGGATCCTCTTTGTGAGGTACTTTTGTGGCCTTTCCAGCTGTTGCATGTGTCTAGTGAGGTACATGCCAAATGAGGCATTATACTTGATGATTGGCCTAATGAGGGAAAAGTAGAGAGAGATGATGACCTCTTTCTTCATGGATGCAAAACCCTTGGTAATGAGATGTGCCACATAGAAGGACTTTCTGACCACAGTGGCAATGTGGTGGTCGAAGGAGAGTTTGCTGTCAAACTGTGTTCCCAGTTCTCTTATAACAACCTCAATGTTCAGTGGGCTCCCATCAATGTGGTAATTAGTGGGAACTGAGTTTTTCCCAAAGGGGATGATGACACATTTTTTGGCATTAAGTTTAAGGCCATGGTTTCGACACCAGTCATTGGTCTCAGTGAGGCTTTTCTGTAGGATGTCTACATCACTTGGGGAGTTAACAATGGCTCCCAGCTTGCAGTCATATGTGAACTTGGTCAGCCAGAGTCCCTCTGTGTTGGCATGGACTTCTGAGAAGTAGATGCCAAACAGGAGAGGACCCAGGACCGATCCCTGTAGGACTCCACTCATGACTGGTCGGCAGTCTGACTTGGAGTCCGCTACTTTCACTCTGTGGATTCTATCTGTGAACCAATTTGCAACCCAACTAGTGATATAGGGGTTAATCCCTAGTTTTGTGAGTTTATCAATAATTCCTGAGTGGGGAATGGTATCAAAGGCCTTGCTCAGCTCGAGGTAGGCTGTATGAACTGCCTTGTCCTCATCCACAACTCTGGTGGCTGACTCAAAGAAGTCAACCAGGTTGAGCAGGCATGATCTACCTTTCGCAAAACCAAATTGTGTGGGATCTAGAGTTTGGAGATTCGCTATATCCTTGTTAATTAGGTCCATGTTGATGCGCTCCATAGCCTTACATATCAGACTTGTCAGGCTAATTGGGCAATAATTCTCAGGGTTTGTATTCACTCCCCCTTTATGAAGAGGGATGACTGTAGCAGTGCGCCATTCAGTAGGGACAAAGCCTGGGGTGAGGCTGTGACTGAACAGGACACACAAATGTGTTGCCAGTTCACTTTCTAGTTCATGTAGAACACATCCAGGGATATTGTTGGGTCCCATGGAAGCTGTATTCTTGGCCTTGGACAATGCAGTTTTAACCTGTGCTGCAGCAATGCTGGGTGCCTGGCATTCCTCCGGTATTGTGATTGGTCCTTTACAGGGGAGAGGGGGTAAGGTTGGCACAGAATCTGTCAGCCAGTATGTTGGCAATATCTGTTGGCTAAGTATAGGAGGTACCATTGAGCAGTAACTCAGAGCAAACCTGGGTATTGCCATGGAGATTTTTGGTATAACTATAGAAGGCTTTGTGGTTGTTTTTAGCGTCTGCCACAATTCTGTCTTCATAGCTGGCTTTAGAGGTTTTGATGAGGGATCTCAACTTTTTGTTGAGGCTAATAAGGGAGTTTTTCCAGTCTTGGGACTTCATGTTTTTCTGCAACAGTTTCTTCCTTCTGTTGTACAGTTTATTAATGGCAGGGGACTACCAGATTGTCTTCCTTTTTTGGAGGAGAGTGTCTTGGTTCTGTTGTGTATGGCTAGTTCCATGCATTTATGTACCTGTTCGTACAGTGCATTGGTGTATGATTCGGCAGTCATGAATCTATTTTCCATTGACATGGGTGCCATGAAGTTAGCCATTTCTGTTTGTAGGATCCCAAAGTCAGCTTTGGAGAAGTTTTTCATGGTGCTTACCTTTGCAGGAGGTGTGGGTGAGCTGTGGATTTCCATGGTGATTAGTTTGTGGTCAGATCTAACCAGGGAGGAATTGATTATAGGTGTAGAGCAACGGTTGCCCATGTTAGTAATAACCAGGTCAAGGATGTTGCTTCCTCTAGTGGGGGTAAGAATGAGCTAGTCCAGGGCATTGGAAGTGATGAATTCCAGGAAGTGTTGGGCCAGTGTATTGGTGCATGAGTAGTTTTCCCAACTGATGGAGGGGTAGTTGAAGTCACCTAGTATGAGAGTGTTGGGTTGGACCCTAATAGTTTCCAGGGTGCTTAGGAACATGGAGTGAGAGTCTTGGGACATGGCTGGAGACCTATACCAGGCTACGACCTGAAGTTAGACATATAAGTAACAAGTCATAAATACCTTTCAATTTTCCATACAAAAACCCATGTAAATTAGAACAAAGGCATTAATCCAAAAGCACATAAAGAGAACATTCAGTGACAATGACTGGAACAGTGGTACATACTAGTTTGCATTTTTATTGTGATTGGTGCTGTTTACGCTATCTAAGTAAGTACAAAACCATTGTATATCTGGATGTCCAGCAATGTGATGGGTATAGTGACAAATAACAATGCAAGTATCTAGTCCTGCATTTATGTTATATTACTACAGTAAATAATAAAACAGATGCCAGTGGGATTCACTTCTGTGTGAAATACTGTGATGCTAGAGGGGAGGAGTTCAGTGGTTATCCGAACTCAAAAAAGAATTATGTTGCTAAGGGCAGAGGTGTAATTAGAACTTGGCAACTATGTGTGAGTCTTGGAAGTATTTGAGAAAAAAAAGAATAGTTAGTTACCCATGGGGTTGATACTAAGAAAAGCTAAAGGAAAAAAAACAAAAACAAGTGTGAAGATGTGTGTGTGTGTGTGTGTGTGTGTGTGTGTGTGTGTGTGAAAATTCCCAGGGTGAGAGCACATAAGGAGGCGAAATACAAAGGGTAAGGGATGGGCTACATAAAAGAACATTATATCGAACTCCCGGAACAACAAAAATGAACCCCAGGAAAGGAACCACTTGGCCACCATGGTGAACCTTGCCCTTCCTCCACTGTAGTGTGATCTCAGAGTTGGTATATTTAGTTGGAGGGGGGTGTGGGGGTAGAGCCCCCCATATTGGGAGGTGTTGGAAGCAAAGCCCCATACTTGGAGGTTTTTTTGTTTTGCTGTTGTTGTTTTGTCCTGGTGGTCCAGTGGTCCCTTTCCTGGGGTTTATTTTCTTTGTAATGGGAGTTTGATATAATGAAGATTCGATAATGTGAGTATTCAATGTTTTGAAGTAGACCAATATCTACATATATATATATATATATATATATATATATATATATATATATATATATATATATATATATATATATATATATATATACACACACACACACACACACATATATATATATATATATATATATATATATATATATGAGAGAGAGAGATAGGTAGTTACAGATAGATATAAGATACCATTCAGCCTCTCTTCAATGTTTCTGGATTTATATTCTCTTCATTTTCTCCTCTTTTCATTTCCTTCTCTGTTATACATATTTTATGTACATACTTTTGTACACTTACTCAATTTTAAAGTAGCTTGACTTCCCAACCAATGAGAAGGTCACATGACTCATAGGGGAACAGGTATATGTGGGGGGTGTACGGTGTGCAGAGGAAAGCATTCTGTTATTCACAGAAAACATAACATATGTTTCTCTTAGTTGCTCATTAGCATATGATAATGATTTCCTCACCACTTTGCTAATTAAATTGAAAAGGGACAACTTTATTTTTCCAGCATTTGCAATGTGATAGCTTTCACTCTGTATTCCAATTTAACCTACTTGTTTTGTTCTAATTGGCTTTGGTATACCTGCCCTTTGCGACTGATATTGATTGTTGCTGTTATTCATCCTAAAGCCCTTTTAATACATTTTAGGATAGATGCATACATTATGTGTTATTAAAATTTCTATGCCAAAATTTGGCCTTTCAAAGTTTACCATCCTTGGTAATAACACAAAAGCTGAAGGCACTTTTTGCCTGCCATTCTTATTTACTTATTCATTGTTTCTGTTTTGAATTAATGTATTTTTCTCCCCTTTTCTTCCTTATTCTGGAAAGGTGCTACATTCATCTCCTCTTGATTCACTCAGTTTGTTCATAGGTTTATCTGCCCACTTGTTTGTGCTGAATTCAGTAGTTACTAGACATAGACTCAAACAATACTGCAAATATAATGTATCGTAGGGCAGAATAGTTCAGTAATTTGATGTAGCATATTCTTTCAGGCAATGTTTTAGGTCAGGCATATATTCCTGTGTAACATTTTAATAAGTCATAAAAGTGACTCTGCCCTCTGACTAACCCTTTTGTTCCTTGTACATTGGTTTACTTGAATCATCGCATGAGGAAAGTGAGTAATCTTATAAGGGTTTATAAAAGGCTTGTGATAGCAGTACATAATCTGTTTATAGGTTATCTTCTTCTTTGCTCATTTACAATCACAGCTTATAAAATATCTTATCAAACACTTTGGCAAAATAGTTTTTTCACATAAAGCAAGACATCTTACGTATTTATTGTATGACCTTGTTATTTTAGTCCAATTTGGCTTCTTGGGGAAAAGAATAGATAATCAGAGACATATAATTTATGTAATTTAAAATTTAAATGGATTCATCAGACTCATTCTGATTCCTTTGGTTCATAACAGCTGTTATAAATATCTGAAGGCCTTCCTGGCTGCCAAATCACATTGTGAACAGTCATAATCAAAATATATTCTGATGCTAGTATGCATTTAAATTATTTTCTAGGCCCATGCTTTCTATAGAAGCACATCTTTCTAAGTAAAATGCAAAACACATGCAACGATATATGTTTGCGAGTATATTATATGGCTGGTCATACATTAGCATTATTAGCAATGTCTGTCCTTTATGTGCCACAGGATATATGTCTTCCCCATTCAGTGTACTGTTAAATAACTAATTTAATCATATTTTGTGGACAGAATCTCAAAATCTTCAGGGATTATAAACAATTAATACACAAGTATGTCAACTATTCACAAGACGCATTTTAACTGGATACTTTTGATGCAGGTTCATTTGATACATTGACCTACCTAGTCCTAAATATCAGGGAAAAAATATATCTGATTTGAAATCCATTCATTAATCACAATGTGCATGCCTTAATCTTCCTCAGTTAAAGTAATTTCTAATGATTTTACCCATGTTCTAGACATCATTGCACATCCTGTGCAAAGGGATGAAATTAGATATAGGGGAAAAAAAATTCTCCTTACAGCAGTGTGACATTGTACTGAGATTCCTTGATTTCCTCTCTAGCCTAATAGGTTCAGAGGTTCATAGGTAGGTACTAGGCTATCGACCCTGGGGGCTATATAAGCCTAGCCAAAAAGGTTCCCTGGCTTTTGCCCCCCAAGAAAATTATTTTCCTGTACCCCTGTCAAGCAGTGCCACATAAGTGATCCCCAGGGTGAATTTTCTATTTCCCATCCAGTTGTCAAGATTTTTCTTAAAGAGGGCCAATGCGGAGTTTTGCTTGACATGAATGGGTAGTTTGTTCCAGAGTATGGGAAGTCTCCGCGACAGGATTCTAGCCCTCCAGCATGTTCTGTTTATTGTGCTGACAAGATTTAGGTCCGTGGACCGTGTGGTTTGGAGAGACTGGGATTTCTTTAAGTGCAGCATGTCCAACAGCTCTGGGTTTGACATAGCTTTGTATGTTAGGCAGAGATTGCCTCTGACTAGGCAATATGTGATAGAGTAGAGCTGAAGCTATTTGAGATGGTCTGCATATGGCATCTGTTTGAGGCCAGTAATCCTCTTAGTGAGGTATTTCTGTGGCCTTTCGAATTGTTGTAGGTGTGTTGTGAGATACATGCCAAATGGGGCATTGTACTCTATAATGGGTCTGATGAGGGATGAGTAGAGAGAAGCAATGACTTCTTTTTTTCTAGAGGAGAACCCTTTTGTGATGAGATGTGCCATGTAGAAGGATTTCCTGACTACTGTGGCGATGTGGTCTAGCTGACTTTCCATATGTCTTATACCAAGAGTAATTTATAAACCTATCCTGTTTTGCTATACCCATACATTTGCAATGGCCAATATGGAATAGAAGTCAGCCTTTGCACTTCTCTAGCCAGACTGATAACACTAGGTATTTTGAGGCAGTGTAGTAACTTCCTCATGCTTATGGAAAACTATTTATGGCTACCTGACAATGATCCAATATGTGAGAGGTGTAAGTATTTATTTAACTTTTACACTAGCTTTTCAACTGGGAACCCAGCCATTAAGTACAGTCTCCATGCCTGTCATGACCCACTAAGACTGCATCTAATTATGGCCCACTGAGACTGCTAACCCTGGCCCACTGAGACTGCATCTAGCCACAGTAATGTTTTAGTGATAGTTTACTCTACTGTCATGCATACAGACACCGCTCTCATGAGGCTAGATAAGAATAGGGTGACAGCTGTCTTCCTTGAGCGAGGATTTGGCAAATAAGGTTGCTGCCTCATAGTAGTGGTCCATGTGGGTATGAATAACCTTAGGTGCTGTACCCCGAGGCACATGTAGATTGATATTATTGAATGTGCTATGCATGTGTCTGAGGAAGGAATGACACTGGTCTTGAATGGTATTTCACATCACCCAGAATGATGACAAGATTCAAAGACAAGATAATTGGCTTTAACAATTTGTTATATGGCTAGGGTTATCCTAGGGGATTCCAATATGTATTAGCTTGGAAAAACATGGCTGGCAAGTCTTCCTGCTTTGCACACAAATATAAAAGGAGATGCTTGCTCTGATCAAGGCACTTAACTCTCGGAATTATATTTGGTTCTCTGGACCTCTTCAAGGTGTTACAGACAATACCACAAACAGTACATCAAAAAGCAAAGGGAAACCAAGCTTTACCCCCTTTGCAAACTAGCAATGTTAGTTTGGGATATAGCTTCACAGCATAATCTCATCCTACTGGCATCCTACATCCTGTCAGAGCAAAACTGTGTGGTAGACAAGCTAAGCAGGATAAAGGCAGACCCTCACCAATGGAAACTAGATCAGGGGTCTTCCAAAATTTGATCTACCTGTTGGAAGTTCCTCAAGTAGACCACTTTTACCTCCTCCTCTCTAAACAATCAGCTGGCAAAATTCTGCTCCAGGACTCAATGCAAAAATGCCTGGAGAACAGGTGCCTTTTCCTTTCCCTGGACAGGAATGTTTATGTATGCTTTTCCACCCTTTCCACTGATATTCATGGTATTTCTGAATATTCAGAAGGAATCCTCCAAGATCAGTGTCATGACACCCTTCTGGCCCAGGCATCAATTGTTCTCCATTCTTTTGGAAATGGCCAAGGGTAATTACCACAAGCTTTCTTACAGAATGGATCTACTCACACAAAAACAGGGACGATTGATACACCCAACCCCAATCTACTGACTGTCTGGATGATAGAGTCTTAATTCCTTTCAGGCACCTATTTACTGAAGATGTGCAGCAGGTACTAAAGCAGCAAGAAAGCCTGCTTAGAAAATCATATAGTAGCAAATGGAAAAAGTGTTCCACTTGTTGCCAATAGCAGAATCAGCACCCATTCGCGGCTAGTGTTTCTCTAGTTTTGCAATATTTGTGTGAATTTCTATCCTTTGGCCTTTATAACTCCTCCATCAAGGTTCATTTAAAGGCCATTTCAATATGTCTAACAATGGATCCTCCACTTTCAATGCATTCATATATCAAAATGTTTTTGAAAGGGGGGTTTGCATAAGGAGCATACAAGAAAACCATCGGCTCCTCCTTAGGATCTTAAATTTGTGCTAAAAAAGCTAACACTTGTTCCATTCGAACCAGCTCATCTGGCTGACCTGAGGTTCTTATCATGGGAACCTGTTTTACTGATTTTCTGACCTCTGCAGGAAGAGTATCTGAGTTGCAAATTTCTATGGAGAGTCAATCCTATCTAATTTTCTATGGAGACAGGATTTCTTTGAGAATTAATCCTTCTTTTATGCCTAAAGTGGTATCCAGGTTTACTTTAACCAAAATATCCATCTTCCTGTTTTCCTTCCTGAACCTAAAAATGAGGGAGAAATGATACCGCAGACCTTGGATGTCCACAGACAACTCAGATACTATTTTGACAGAACAAAATATTTCAGATCTTTGGATCAGTTGTTCATTTCTTGTAAATGTAAGAAGAAGGGAGAACCTGTACCAAAACAGATTATTTCCAAATGGTTGTCTCAGTCCTCCTCTGGACATACTTTTGCAAAGCACTACAAGCGTGATTCCTTTTCTAGGTCTAGATCAGGCTTTGCTAGAACCATTCTCCAGGGGGTTCCTGGTCCCTTCCCCTTCTACCTCCCAAATATAGCAAACTAGGGTAATCTATCATTATAGCTAAGACTACTGCAGCAGTGCTAAATATGATGAACATAGTACAGTTATGTGAGTAAACTTACCGTAACAGTAGAAGTTCGAGTGATGACTGTTGTAGACATTTCTTCCTTCCATCTTCTTTTTTTTTTTTTTATGTGGAATGTGCTCTAAAGCTTTGGAAGCTGACAGCTGTTATATCCTTGGCAGGATATAACCAGTATAGCCAAGACTTCTGCAGTAGTGATAAATATTATGAACATCAACTCATCCATGGGTCCAGATAATATACCAGCTTGCATCAATATCAGTGTCAAAGATGACCTAGCTGAACCCCTAAGTAACCTCTTTTTAGATAAGCCTCTCCACTGGTTACATTTCTGAGGCCTAGAAAACAGCCATTATTATACTATTACAGAAGGGTAGCCCAGCCACAGAAGTGGGTAACTATAGACCTATTAGTCTTACTAGGCTCATATATAACACTATGGAGCATATTATCTCAGACCTCATTAATCTGGACAATGAAAATCTTTTTATCCTAGACCCTCACCAATTCAGTTTTGTCAAATAAAAGTCCTACCTCTTTAACCTCAAAAATTTCTTTGAAAAAAAAAATAACTGAAGCAATGGATAGCAGTTGTGCAGTACATATGGCTTATCTAGACCTGGCCAAGGCATTTGACACTATGCCCCATGCAGGCATTATCGACAGACTTGTAAAACTGAATATAAATCCTTATTTGTGCAGTGTAGAGCTAACTGGTTGGCAGATGGAACTCATGTGGCTAGAGTTGCAGGTGTTACCTCTGAAAGTAAAAATGTTACCAGTGGTGTACAACAGGGCTCAGTGTTGGGCCCTCTCATATATGCATCTATTTCTCAGACATTTAGGCTAACAATCCTGGCCTATCATTACCCATGTTTGCAGAAAACTATGAATTAGGTGTTGTTATCTTGCACTACAATTGCATGAGTTAAATCATGTAAAAACTGGAACAAGGACTATGGTCTCAAATTAAATGTAAAAAATGTAGTATAGTTCATTTTAGCAGATAAAATATTTTCACATACCACATGTTTGACCCACCTGTCCAATTAGACACTTTTATACGAGATCTAGACATGCTTGTCAATAATTCCTTATCATTTGATCATCATGTCTCCACATTGCTCGGAAAGACTTCTACCTAGCTCATCTAATTTCCAAAGACATTTCTAACAGATCCAGAGAAATCTTAATTCCCCTTTACTCATAGGTCATCAGACCCATTAGTTTATAGCTGAAAAGAGCAGTTGCCTCCAAAATCTTAGTTATCAGGACAGACTGGCAGCCCTCTCTCTCTTTACTCAGTCTCCTGTAGAATTCTCCATGGAGATATGTGTCTAGCTTTTCAAGCCATGAAAGATCCAACCCTCTTTGACCTCCTATTCCTTCACAGAACAAACGGTACCTGAAATACCTGATTAAAGGAATTAAACTTTCATCATCAGATAAATAAGACATGTTGATCTGATAGATTAGTGTCAACATATCCTTCATCTCTGGATCAAATATCCACTACATGTCAGACAGAGTTGCACCCTTGCCATGATCAAGGTAAACCTAGATAACTGGATAGACAGACTTAACGTTTCCCCTCATATACCTCCACCCCCATGCCTGAGGCTGGAGAGAATGTTTGATGTTTTATTTTTTTTTTTACTAGGCTGGTAATGGTCAGCAGATTGCTTGCCTAGTACTTACCTATGAAGCTATGGACCTATAATCTCCCCCAAGTATATGGTCTATTCTTTCATCTGTATATCAGGAGATTTCCCTGACTCAAGAAAGGGGCAATGACTTGGGAGCAATTAGAAAAAGAAGGAGTAAGGGAAATAGTTATATTTATTTCAGATACTAAGACAACAAAAGTACCTCTGGGAGTAAGACTGGTTCACATATGAACAGGTGAAGGTAATATGGGGAAAGGTTAAAAAAGATGAGTCACAAAGGCAGAATAAGCTTTCATGGAAAAAGTGAAAATACATAAAAAGAAACAGCCAGCACTCAGTACAAAAATATTTGGAAAACCAAGACTAGGGTATTGCCAATGGTTTATACCTCCTATCTTGGGTTAAGCTAGGAGAAGCTAAATAGGAAGGATATGTATTAAAGTCAGCAGATGTGATTGATTTATGATTGGTATTACCCACCACAAAAATTATCTGATCAGAAACATGTATCACATGTGTAGTGAACAGACTGTAGCAGCTGTACGTATATATGGTTTGGTCGGTGAAAAACTAATGGAAGAGACTAGGTATCAGGTGGGACTCCAGTCATAAGATACACTTGAGAAAGAAAGCTGGAAATGTAGGCAGGAACCTTATAAGCAGAGCAAAAACATTAATTGCTAAAGAATGGAAGACATCATGTCCTGCACAGTGTATAAATATTAGGCAACTTATGACTCGGCACATGGGAAACATCTCACAAAGGAATGGCAGACAAATTTTAAGGCATTTGGACTGATCTAAAGATTGATTAGAAATGCTAGGAGTTAAGTGTATATACATTTTTAGAGTTCATATTATATAAGAAATGGAACAATATTATTGATATGCAGAACCGTGTACATGGGGTATGTAATTACTTATTTTCTATTTAAAGACGTAGATATAATAGTTCTGGAAAAGCAAGCTGATGATTACAAACTCAAAGACAATGCTGTGTGAATATTTTATTAACAGTTATTAACGTTCAGTTTTAAAAAAATTGCATGGTTAGCATATTTCTGTATATTGACAAGTAAATGAGTAACATTATTCTAGTGACCAATTGTGAATGCAAATAAGAAAAAAAACATGGCAGAGTGATTCAGAAATGTACAAAAATTGTGTGGCAGGTTGCTTTGGGTAGCCAATATATACACTGTCATTTTTCAGTGAAGAAAGATAGAGAGAGAGAGACTACATTACGATGCAAGGAGTAACACGTGCATGAGATGGACAGCTTTTCTGATGGGCCATGCTTGCCGCCAGAGTTTGCGACAGTGCATATTGCAGCATTCCATTTCAGAAATGGATTTAAATGACCCTAGTTTACCATAACCTCCTCAACAGGGGCATAACTAAATGGTATTGTGTAGACAGAGATGCCATAGAGGAGTCTGTAGATGTGCTGTCCTCACATGGAATCTCATAAGGATATGTGAGATATCAATTCCTGTGGACACTAAGATATATAAAGAAGTGACCATCCTTGCTGTGAGGACCTTGCATTGATCATCAGAGGACATGGTAAGTGTTTCTCAGGTACTGACCTCATGAATACTACTGTAGTGCTTTGATGTCATTATGCAACATGTGGAGGAGCATACGTGATTCCCAGAAATAGAAAGTTCAGAAACACCACTATATAAATATTTCATGACATAACTCATTCACTTGAAGTTCTAGTGTCCATTCACCGCACCCTCTTTCCATCATGACCCTACCTAGTAGATAGTGACTGCCAGATAGTATGCAATGCAGAAGTTATTATGTACAATGTGACTTTGCACCATCCAGGCAGTTCCCATGATTAGTATATCTGGCACTCATCCTATCTATACCAATGATTTTGCACAGGGCCATCTTAGTGGTTTTGCTGGATATGCCCTTGAGCCTTGGCGCATGACTCTGACATGTAAGCAGCAGATCATGGCTAAGATAACATACAACTCCACACTGTCACAAATTAGCAACATTTTTAATTGTATGTGTGTGCATGCTTAGACTGCTGAAGGCCTGTTTTTGCTGCCTTGATTCCTCTGATGATGCACTGCAGTATGATCCAGAGACCTGCAGCAAGGTTTTTCCTGTCTGTGTAATGGTGCACCACATGGTGGTACACAGGCAACTACAGCAGAGGATTGCTGTCAGAGTATCAGACAGGCTGGAGCCATCAGTGAAGGAGAAATATGCTGTGGTACTAACAAGAAAGTGGCATCTGATCCACAAGTATGGGTCAGAATAGCAACAACAGAGATTAAAACACTAACCATTTGAAATGTCAGGACCTGCTATAGCGAATCCTGAAATGTGGGGACTGAATGGTCAAAAGATCGGACTTACATATACTAAGGCTGAGAAGCCATTTCTCAGAATATTCCCTTTTTTCTAAGGTATGGTAATCTTAGAGTTGGAATATATAAGTCTGGAGGTGTGTGGGCTACCCTACACATGGGGAGTGCAGGCCTATCCCTGCAAAAAGAAGTTTAAAGGAGAAGATTGATTTTCAGGATTCACTTTTCTGCTGTGTTTTTGTTTTTTTTTCCCCACTTATTGGCACTTGGTATTTCAAGTACCGACATTTCAACATGGAACCAGTTAAAACTGTTGCATATAATGCTATGTCTAAAGTTTTGAAGTACAATGCATCAGATATTACTTAACTCATGCAGCTCAGGTGTGGTGGCAGGGTAAAGCTGTCATTATTTGCATAGGTAAAGTAGGGCACAGTGACAAGAAACAACAGCTACACAGGTGGCTGTTGGGACACACAAGAGATGTGGAAGAGATTATGTGACATGGCTAGGTGATTTGGGGGTGTTGGATATAATCTAAAGTGAAGGGGTTGAACAACTTCCTGACTGGGGGGCAAGTGGTCAAGTGTTGTGAGTACTTGCACAGTACTGGTGCCAGGGGGCACAGCTGCAACAGATGACACAGCATTGCAATGATGTATGTGTGACCAAGGGCTGTGAGTCCAAAAGAGGGAATGATGCAGACCATGAACAGCATCACCCAATGATACATTATTTTTATAGAATGACAGTGGCAGGAGCACTTGTTTGCAATGAAGATGTGGTGCCATTTTTACCATGACCATGTGGCCATGTAATGTGCATAATGGTCACATAGGCTACGTCTGCAATGGCAGCTTCATTGAGCAACACCTGGCTCACCGACAGTACATAGTGTGGAGGAGGTTGCACTACATGCCCTCATGGTACCTACCGTGTGGAGCATACCTACAGTGAGACAGAGGAGTGTCAGCCATGGGTAAGGCATTGATTTTGATGTACAGCCAGGAAACCGTAAGGTTAGTGTGCTTCCTGTTTTTCTGATGCAGGTGTTGTAGGACTTCACTTATGTTATCATGTAGGCCAGTCAGTACCCTAATAATTTATGCCATGGCCTTAGTTTGTGTTTGAGCCAACCACTGACTTATGAACTGCCTGACAGCTAATTTAAGCACTGAGCAGAATCCATGGGATCAAAGGGCACCATCGTTCTGCTCTGTAGTGCAGTCATTATGCTCTGTGGTGATGCCACTGCCCACTGCCATTTTATGAGCACTTGACAATGGTGTACCTTATTTTGGGCTTCAAGTCATGCCCTGTCCTTCCATATCCAATGTAGAGGTGGGGGTGAGTTCCTCAGGCAACACAGCTATGGCAGCGTATGTGGGTATTCTCTCCACTATAGCTGTTGCTGACAGTAGTGTTGTGCTTTTAGACTGTAGCAATTTTATTCTGCCATCATTACCAGGCTCTGATGCTGCACTGACATCAGACATAACATGTTTAGTTGAGACTGACCTTCATGACCATCGTGCATGTAAAGACTAACAGATAAACACCCATGTGTACAGCTGATATTTATTTTATTTTTATTTTATTTTACATTTCTTGATCAGGATAATCCTACTGAGCAGAGCCCATTTTTAGCAGAGGCTCAAGGGGAAAAGCTCTCAAAATATTATGTTTATGACAATATACAAACATAGATTTACAAAACTTAGGAAATGCTTATATGAAATTAAATAAAAAATTATGATGTGTGATGAAAAAGATACAGTAATAAGAAAAGAATAAATTTGAGTATGTATGTGTGAAGCCATAAAAGAGGAGGAAGACTTAAGTGGGGAGGAGATAAGTATAGAATAAAAGGGAATATGGTTAGGAAACATTAGGTAGGGGAAAATGTAAGTCTAAGGAGAAGAAGTGAGGGGTAGAATTCAGTGATAATATCTGTCAATCCCATATCCCATGGCTTCAACAGTTTTGCAGGAAATGAATGATGCACAGAATGAAGGCAAACATACATTGTTCATATGCTGATGGTCCTGTATCTCAGCTGTCCCTGCAGGAGTGATATGCATTTCTCAAATGAGTGAGTGATGTCTGTCCCAACAGTCACCCCCTTTACAAGGCAGGGCTAAGCTTCTACCTTATACTGGGGACGCAGATAAGAGGTCCCCCTGTAGGCACCCTGAAGATCTCAGTACATCAGGTACAGAAATATGTCAGAGTCTTTCATGTACCACTTGGTAGCTTTGCCACGTGGTGTGTCTTCCAAAGCCATGGCTACTTCACAGGTCACAATCTAGATGAATATGTTAGCACATTCATATCAACGCACATTGCAGGCATCATATGAGTGAACAATAGACTACAATGCAGTGCAGCAGTTTATAATTCCACCCTGTAGTGCTGAATAAATGTTGGCATGCTAGAGTGTTGAGTTGTATATAAATAGCAATATGCTTATGTGTAGCCTGTACAACCCACATCTCCTTCCATCATACCTCTAAGCTGTACAGATTTTTGCAGAATATCCAAATTTTTGACTCATATTGTTAGTCCATTTTTCATAAAACTGTAGTTTTCTGCCAAATTAGTGGCAAATCATTAATGATGGAAGTTAAAAAATAATGATAGACATTTGAGTTTCAGACTTCACACCATTCAGAGAATTCATGCTAATGTAAAACCTGTTATTCTATCAACTTTCAAAGTTTGTAAGAGCAATATTTAAACATTGTTCCTATTTTTGGGCTTTTGTCCCACTTTTATTTATGGCTTTGTCCAGATTTCTTGCTCTAAGACGTAGAGAGGTATGCCTTCCATCATTGCACCTTAGTGCTCATAGAGGGCCACAGCAATCATTTAATAAATCCTCACCCTCGCCTGTGTCAGTGATACACTCAGGCATGTGCGATGCACTTTGCAGCCTTTGATGTTGGTGCATGGTCACTTGCAAGCCTCATAGTACAGATCTGGTATAATGCACATTGTGTAAAATCAAGTGATTCAGAGACAGTTGCCTTAGATTGGCTTATTAGTATAATTGCCACACTAAGGTTCATTAACATAACTGCCTCACTAACAGTCTCAACATTGTAGAATAAATAGTGCTACAGCCATTGCAGTGCTCATCATACTATGGAATAGGTTCATAGGTGGCTACTAGGCTATCATCCCAAGAACCTTTATAAGCCTAGCCAAGCTTACACCAAATTTACTAAAATCATACTGACTTGTAGCAATACCTCAAGGAATTTTGCAAGTTACAATACAGGCTTATACACATCAAAGCATTCACAGGCTGTCACTGTCCATTAGGAACATAGGTACAAAACCAAGGTCAAATCTGTAATTTCCTATCTGCTGGTCTAAGTTACGTTTGACTATAGTTAGGGATAAGCTTTGCTTTACATGGATGGGAAGCCTGTTCCAGAGAAGGGATAAGCTTTGAGACACACGCCTGCCCTCTAACAGGTCCTGTTTATGTTGCAGATGAGGGTGATGTCTTTAAAATAGGTATTTTTGCTGCTGTTTAATTTGCAGCTCTGCAACAAATCCATAATTCTGGACTCAGAGGATGCCATGTATGCTAGGCATAGATCACCATGTGTCAGTCTGCAGGTGACTGAGTAAAGGGATAGGGCTTTGAGATGGTCCACATAGGACTTGTTGTTTACTCCCTGTATTCTTTTTGTAAGGAACATCTGTGGTTGCTCAAACTGTTTCAAGTGCTTGCTCATGTACATACTGTAGGGTGCATCGCATTCAATGACTGGTCTGATGAGAGCCAAGTACAGTGGAAGAATTACTTTTTTGGTCAGGGATGCCATGCCCTAACAAGCTGTGGAATGTGAAATAATTTTCACACCACAGTAGACGTGTGGTAGTCAAAGGTCATGTTACTGCCAACACACATTCCCAGATCACTAATCACTGAGTCAGCTTTAAGGGGTGTATTATCAATGTGGCAATTTTCAGGGATGGAAGTACTTCCAAAGGATACTATTATACATTTTTTCACATTAAGTTTTAGTCTGTGGCTATGGCACCAGTGGATTGTCTGTATCGGGTCTCTTGAACAGTATTTGTTTCTTTTGACCACGCCTATTTTTCAATTATCTACAGACTTAGTCAGCCACAGGTCCTTGATGTTTGCCTTGACTTCAGAGAAGTTGATGCTAAAACGTAAAGGCCACAGCTTTGATTCCTGTGGGACCTGCTAGTGACTGTCTTCTTTGTGATGACTGATTCCTCTATCCTAATTAATTGTGTGCTATCAGTGAGCCAGCTGCTACCCATTGGGTGACATATTGGTTTATACTTAATTTTGTAGTTTATCTACAATGCCCGGTTGAAGTATTGTTTTGAATGTCTTGGCCAGGTCAAGGCAGGAAGTGTGAACTGTTTTGCCCTTTTCCATAGCTTTAGTGACCTTCTTGAGGAAGGCCAAAAGGTTGAGTAAACATGACCTGCCTTTGACAAAACTAAATTTGGTAGGGTCCAGTGTCTGCACATTTCCTATGTCATTGTTTATCAGATCAATGCTAATTCTTTCCATGGCCTTGCATATGAGACTAGTCAGACTTAAGTTTCTGTAGTTCCTGAGGTTCATTGAAGCCCTCTTTTGTGTAAGGTAACTGTTGCAGTCTTTTATTTAATTGTCCTGAAGTCTGTTGGAAGGCTGTGAATAAATGTAAATTCTAGTGGGCCTAACAGGTCATGTTTTGAGCTATTCAGAAGGCATCCTGGGATATTATTAGGTCCCATCAAAACAGTGTTTTTCGACTTAGAGAAAGCATTGAGGACCTATTTTCTAGTGATAGTATGTAGAGAAATGGTGGGTAAGACTGTTGTTGAGAAATGCATTTCCTATAGTGAAATAAAGAAAGTGGAAAGTACAAAGAACACTTGTTTAAAATGCATACAGTAAACTCTCAGTTAACCGGAACTCAAGCAACCAAAACTCTCAAGCAATCAGAAAAAAACTGAGAAATACAGTACAGTATCAATAATTCCATTTTTCATGTGTTGCACTTTCTGTTTCCCCCCAGCAGAAACATACTTTACGTTTTTAGAGTTTTAGAGTTTTAAAAAGGAAGATACAAATAAATTCCCTCTCTCCTCAACCTGAGAACAAGTCAAACTAAACAAATCTAATCGCTAAAATGTCAACACTTGCTCAATACTCACTCAGTCAGTTTGCATCTGATTGCACATTCTTTCTCACACACACACACACACACACACACACACACACACACACACACACACACACACACACACACACACACACACACACACACAGTCTCTTCAGCTTTTAAACATGCATTCACTCACTCTTTCTCTCCCTGATCTCCCTCACAAACTCTCTTCAGCTTTCCTACATCTCTTCTATCTCTCACATACAGTCGCTTCTGCTTTCATGCATGCATTCACTCTCTCTCTCTCTATTCAATTCATTCAATTCCAATCCACTCAGCGTGCCACTGAAAACCGCTCTGCATGCCATGCTTTCTAGCAGAAATATAGGTTTAAAATATTATTATTATTCCAGCCAGGGTTTTAATTACTGCATTTCAATATTAAAATCAAATCAATAGTGTTTAAGGTATGGTATGGTATAGTATAGGATACAGTATTTGTCAGGTCTATTTTTAATAGTAACTCAAGCAACCAAAAACTACACTTATCTGGCATCTAAAAATCCCCATGGGTGTCGGTTAACTGAGAGTTTACTGTATATCTTCAACAGCTGTGAAATGCATTCAGGGGACAGTGACATATTTGGTTAAAATCACTGTTGTTGTTGTTGTACTGTTATTATTGGGGGTGGTGGTGAGCAACACCCAACTGCTGAGTTGGGGCAGATGATGGGAAGGGACGTTAATGGGCGATGAAGTGTTTTTTTACATGTTTGATGGAGGTAGAGCACACGGGCCTTCTCTGGAGGCTGTGAAGGAGTGAGATTACTTTATAAAATGGGTCTCTCTATTGGTTCAGTGGACCACATGAATGTTCTAGCTTTGAGCTTGAGGGGTAATTACCTGGGGAAATGTGTTTTACATCCTCACTGATGCCCATTGTACTCACAACTGTTGACCAGACCTGCCTGCCTGACATGCTCAGTGGGATTAGTGACTTAGTGGAAAGCCCCTACCATCACGATGATAGCACCACTCTCAGCTGCTTGGCTGCTGCCCTGAGTCAGCAAATGCATCATGAGACTCTTACTTCTTGGGAAACAAATAGGCCTAAAGAGTGAGTGAAGGAGGAGGCTTGGTGGTAATAAGGGGATGAAAAATGAGGGGAAAATATTATGTTCAGTTACAGTCTTCTTAAAAGTGATTATTGTTTGGTCTATAATGCAATGTGTTATCCAATTCTATTTTAAATTCCATGTCTGGAATGCACCAGGGGGGAGCTAACACTAGATCGGGAGCAAGATTAGTGATAATTGGTTATACAGTGCCTTCAAGAGTATGGAACAACATTTCCCTGACAATCAAAAGAAATAAGCCATTACATCTTTCAAAAATTACTTTTATCTGTGTGTCTATCTATGTATGAAAGGTACTTGCATGACTATAAAAAAAATTTCAGTCAATAAACTAGCAAGCTATTAACCGAGTGTATTTTTGTTTCCTATGATATAATGATAAACCCTATTTTGTGAACTCGGAATGTTTTCAAAATAGGAGAAGAAGCACCTTTAATATTTAAATAATTATTTACAGTATTTTATGGAACTTTTTGATCAGGAAACAAGTATGAATGATATAATTGTGCCAATAATTGTGTAGGTAAAGCAACTATTTTTTTATTTTCATAGTTATTGTATTTATTTATTTGTTTTTATATATTTTATTGTTTGATGACTGGGTGGGTAGGCTGATATCATGACACTTTTCAGCCACTACTCTGAGACAAACAATACAACTTACTAAAGTAGAGAATCATTATATGTAATCTAGCAGCATATACAGACTTATTTACTTACACTGGTTAAGCAAAAGCAAATATGATAAACATTGGCACATAAGCTTGCAATTAAGGTATAATATTCAGAGTTGTATATGTACAATAATAATGTAAAGGCAAAAAGATTTACATTATTGTATGTAGGTGAAGAAAAATTTGGTAAAACTGTACATCTACAATAGTATAGACGAAAGCAGAAAATGTTAATATTTTAAGTTAAATGTAACAGAGTATAGGTATAAGAGGGTGCAGATATAATAGTCATATTCTGTAAACAGACATATATGTATATAGATAGAGAGATGTATACCAATAAATACAGACATATTGATATACAGACATCTGCAAAAGCATCATCTGAACAGCAGATACAACGGTGATGTTTGAAGAGGTATAGTGACTCTGCGAAGAAAGCCAAAGAGCTATAGTAAGCCTCTTATCCATTGTCCCTAAAACACATGCAGTCTGCATCATAGTGAAGGTGCAACAGAATGCTAGTTTGAACCACAAGAGGGTATTCACTGACTTTACTTGTGGAAGAAGTTTATTCCGAAGAACAGTGATTGATCTGGAAAAGACTTGTTCCTCAATAACCAGTTTAAATGGAGGTCTGATTAGGGTAAGACCATTTTTGTTGGTATTTCTTAAGGTGTAAGTTTGCTCCCTTGTATGTATTTTTCTTTTCAATGGAGGGCAATTACCTTCACTTAGAATTTTGAAGAGCAGAATTGCTGCTAAGGAAGTAAATTTTGTTGTGCCAATTTAAATTCCTTAGTATATTGCAGATGCCGTGGTGGTGCAGCGGTAGCATTGTCGCCTCACAGCAAGAGGTTCTTCCGTTCAATTCTCGGCTGGAGCGCCTTCTGTGTGGAGTCTGCATGTCCTCCCCATGGTCGAGTGGCATTCGAAACACATGCGTGAATGGGCGTGCCTTTGTTGAAGGTTGGGCATCGGGCTGGCACCTAGGCACCATAAAAATCTACTGCCAATCATTAGCGGACCGGAGTTCCGCTGTGGCGACCCCTAACTGGGAAAAGCCAAAAGAAGAAGTATATTGCAGCAATCTACATGGTAGTCTGCAGGCAGTTCAATCTACAAATTTTGTTTTCTGTTGCTCCTGCTGGAAACATGGTACCTATGAGACTGGCAATGATCCCATGTGTTCCCCAGAAAGACTTTTGGAGATGTCAGTGAATTAGTCATGTTGAGAACTCTTATGAAGATCACTGCCTAGGTCTCAACTGTCTAAATTTTCTCAGATTTACAGAAAGTCCCGACTTGTTCCTCATAGTTTTGGTCTGTTCCTCACAAAATTTGTAAATTTCTGGCAAATCAGTGACGATTGAATTCATTAAATAAAGACAGACATTTGAGTTTCAGACTTTGTATCCCTCAGAAAAATGCACATTAACATAAAACATTTATTCTAGCAAATGTCTAAGTTTATATGAGCAATATTTAAAATTTGTACCTAGTTTGTCCCCCATTATATTTGGCTTTGTTCAGATTTCTTGCTGAGAGGCTGAGAGATATGACAGTTGGGATCTCAGACTTATATTTGCTCTGCAGTCTTCCTTATTATTATCATAAAGTCACTAATGCACAATAATGGTGGATTGAGGAAACTAATGGATAGAGGGTAACAATGGGAAGCAAGCTACCTGAATACGCCAAAGAAAAGCATTATTTTAATGTTAAACAGTCATATTCAGTTTTACAGTTCTTAAAAGAAGTATATAACAAAACATACAATGCAAGAAACTGAGTGCATGCATCTATAACAGATGAAGATGTATTTTTCCATGGTAGCAATCTAATACGAACCTTTTAAAACAAGTTGTTTTGAAAATGTGTACCTTGTCCAAATGTAATTTCTTCCCTTACAATCTGATGGCAAAATCTTTTCCATTTTTAAAGAACATATTTCTTTACTTTTGAGTAAGTTACTTTTACATGCTATAATGAATTTCATTCCTTTAATTTAGATATGAATTGTAAAGTTTTTATCAAACCCATAATAAAGGAGTGCTAAACTTTAACATGAATCTGCATAGGTGGACAGCATGAGCTTTTTCTGGCTTGACAATATTAATAAAAATAATTACTCAGATGATTTCATTTCTATAGGCAATCCAGTTTCAACCAAATAATGATGTACTATATTTGAGGCATTTTTCTGATAAAAGTTTAACATTTGTTCTGTTTTTGGAGAATAACTGAATAATAATTTTCTCAGTAATAAATTCAAAATGACCTATACATTTAAGCACACATATTTTTATGCACTTATATTTTTGTATCATAATGCAAAAATTAAATCAAAAATTCTGTGCAAACCCTGAAACTGGTACATAAAAAATCCAAGTAAGGAAAGAACAAATGACCAGGAAGCCACGAGTCAACTACTGGAGTATTTAATAGGTTAAAACAACACAGTTAAGCACTTTTGTCTTTATGACTTCTTCAGCACTATGTCATACAGGAAAAGGAATCATGCTTATAGGAAATTACATCATTAAATACCCCTAGAAACAACCAATAATGAAAAAGGCTGTGAAAAACTGTTAAAAAAACTAAAGCATTTAAAGGCATAGTGCACTCTAAACACAAAATACATTTTACACTTTGGAAGGTCTTAACATCAATTCACTCATAATGGACACACATTAATTTAGACCAGGAGAATTGGCAGTATTCAAATAAAGCTGCCAGTACATCTCTCTTTTCAATAACCAATCCTGCCCATCACAACAATAAGTACCTGTAGCAATTAGTTTTGATTCTTGGGATCTGTTGGATAAGCTCAGAGGCATTGAATGTGGAGATGAATTTTTGTTGTTAACATGTGGCATTCAGAGCCTTATTACCGTTATCCCTCACGAGGAAAGGCCGAATGGTTTCGCGAGATGGTTACCAGATATGGATCTCTCTCAGACATTGATAACATGCTGGTTTATGATTTAATGGAACTGGTGATGCAGAACCATTTTTCTTTCATTTGAAGGAGAATATTACAAGCAGTTGAAGGGTGTAGCTATGGGGGACACAAGTACCCCCAGTTTTGCCAATATGATCTTGTTGAGATGGGAAATGGAAATGGTCTTTTCACATTGTGTTGGATATTTTTATTACCTGGATGACCTTTTCATCATCTGGTTGGGAATCAGAGCCCAGTTTGATGACTTTGTCATGCAGATGGAAGCATCATCATTCCTCAAATTTACCTACAGTATGGATAAAAGCTGTGCTAATTTTCTGGATATTGAAATTCGGAGGAATATGAATGGAGGTTTTGTTACTTGCATTTTTAGGAAGCCAACATTTGTAACAGTTTTTTGTATTTTACCAGTTGTCACCCCTTTCGTCAAAATAAAGGGGTTGTCAAGAGCCAGTTCATCAGGGTATCTCGTCTTACATCAGATGATGAAACCTGTATTGTGCAATTTGACAAACTTAAATCTATATTCCTGGCTCGAGGGTACCCCTGTGCACTGATTGATCAACCTTATCATCAGGTCCTTCATGACAGGGAAGGTAAATATGCACCTATTATTAGTAAGGGTTTAAAACAAGATCTGACTTTATTAGGTGCTGTGGGGTGTGCAGCTGAAAAGAGACAAGACTTTCATTCTAACATGACTTTTGCACTATTCTGTTGATGCTAAGGTCATTCAGAAAATTCTTTGCAATAATTGTTTTTTGCTTCAGTGTGATAATGAGTTAAAATCATTGTTTGCATCTCCACACACTTCACTTTTAAAAATAAACCAAAAATTAAAAAGATGTTGGAGAGGCCAGTTAGTCTGCTTTCAGAAATAGTTTTTCTGGCAACAAAATGTGGGCAGTGTAAACAATGTCCTTTCATTGAAACCAATACAGAAGGTCTATCATATGAGAAAATGCTGGACTTTAAGCCATGAGGTAAATTTAACTGTAACAGTGAGAGGGTGGTCTATCTTGCAAAATGCTGCACGTGTACTGCATTTTATGTTGGCAAGACTAAAAATGCCTTAAACAGAAGGGTCTATCAGCATCACTACAGTGTTGTGAAGAATGACAATAAGAGTGCTTTGGCAAGTTATGCTTCACGTTGTGCTGACTTTACTAGATTCAGATTTCTTGTGCTGGAGCAGATTGCTACAGGTGCTTATTGTGGTGACTGGCAGAGCTAGTTACTGCAAAGAGAGATGTACTGGCAGCTTTATTTGACAATTCTCCTGGTCTAAATGAATGTGTGCATATTGTGGGTGAATTGAAGTTAAGAGCTTCCAAACTGTATTTTGTGTTTAGAGTGCACTGCACCTTTAAATGGGGGGGGGGGGTGTAATGATGTAGTTTCCTATAAGTATGATTCCTTTTCCTGTATGACATAGTTCTGAAGAAGTCATAAAGACAAAAGTGCTTAACTGTGTTGTTTTAACCTATTAAATACTCTGGTAGTTGACTTGTGGCTTCTTGGTCATTTGTTCTTTCCTTATAATGCAAAAAATTATTAACACAGCTAAAACCTGTACAGAAATGCATGCTATTGAAGTTTCTCTGTAATTTTTTTCCTGGTTTTGTTTGCTAGCTGGTTACTCTTTTCTATTCAGTCTACAAGGTAGATTAACATGTTACTGGCTCTGAAGAATTCCAGATTGCTTGCTTGACTTTTGATTCCTAGAATGATCCACAATGAGAAGAAAATTAATTTTTCTGCAGTAATTTGGAATACATGATTACGAATGTATATCTTTTCTACATTTATCTAGCAGCTGTTAGCCACAGAGGGCCTACTAAACAAATACTCATTTTGCTTTTTGATGACTTGAAGTCTTTGGTCTAGTCATTCAGAGACTTTCTTTGAATAATACAACACGTGCATGAGGATATGATTATCAGATCCTGGTCTACATAATGCAGTTCATTTGCATCTGTTTACCTTCAGTGTTGCCAAAGTGCAACAATACAAATATGCAATTATATATATGATTCAAGTATTTTCTTCCAGAAAATGGGTAAGTTATAATCTACGATGGAAGGGAAATGCCTAAATAAAAACAAAATAGAGCTAAGTTGGGGTCTACATTTCTAGCAGCAAATCTCATCGGTTAAACATAAAACAATAAAACCTAAAACATGAGAATTACAGAATAATTGCACTTAATCACACAATAGGAACATCAAGCTCCTCATGTTGATAATTAAAGATCATGTGCAACCAGTTTTTGCACATACCATCAGGACTTCTCTTTCTTCTGGGAAGACAGGATGGCTTCCCACTCTGCAGATCTAATTTACTGGATATTCTGGTTTTGTTTTACTGTTATTTTCTGCTCACAAACTTTGGCTCTCCACAAATTTACAAGGGCATTGCTTCCTGTTTTTGCATCATCAAACTTGTCAATTTGATGATGTAAAATTGGATCTTTCTTGCACTTCCTGTACCAGTAGGTCAGGTCTCTGTCCTCTGTTTTTTTGTAAGTAAATGTGATGTTAATCTTGCACACAGACAGTGCAGTATGTCCATTTTATTAATATAACATGTTTTGCATTAGCATGAACTATAAACTATGAAGCTCTAATAGTTAGCATTAGTGTACAATGTAATCCTCAGTGATTTAATAGAAAATGAAAAATTTTACAGGGATTGGGCAGGATAAAATTATGAGGTAAAATTAGGGGTGTTCTGCAGAAATCACGGACAGATGAAAGTTAAGATTCAGTATGTTTAGGCAAAATCTGAGACAATTAAGAATTACGGACTTTGTGCTGCACATGATGTGCTTTTGTGACAGTGAAACAGAAGCAGCCTTTACATTTGTTTTCACGTAAAATGAAAGCATGTGAGTTTGAAGACCGAATTAACTAACAGCATGTAACTAACCTTAAAACTGAAAATTAGACAAAAAATGCAAGTAAAACTGCCTTAATCTGAAAATTCTTATCTGTAGGCCTTTCTCCCTCTTGCCGACTAGGTAATGGACTCTGCTGACCCTGACAAGAAGTCTTCATGTCATCAAGAAAGCAGAGCATTCTGCAGAATAATCAGTGAGGGCAGAGAATGGTAAGGTTACGGAGAACATTTTTTGGAAGAGCTATTCTTTAAAAAGAAAAGTGACAACACAAAAGTAAATGATGGAAAATCTGTCAAGGCAAAAAACTACTGTGCAAAGGCATTTTGAAAACAGGCTGCTCTAATTTTTGCCAGTTTGCATATGATCTTTAACCATGACTCAGCATAAGTTACTGTATAGCCTTGGTCCAAAACAGGTCAATTAATTTATCTTATTAACAAATAAACAAATGTAAAAAGACAAATATAATTAAATAAAATAAATAAATGCTTTAAACATAGAACAATGGATCTGACCATAAGACAGTAATGCAACAAATGGAAGGTGAACAGCTAGAGAATAAGGGCAGAGGGGGAGGCAGACTGATGGTGAAACAATGGTGCAAAAGAAAATGGCATAAAATTATTGAGTGGACCATTAAGACTATCAGGGATCTTCAGATGAAAAAATATGCTTTAAATCTATTAAACGTCATTGTGTTGTTGGTTGGGGCCTGGTGGATAAGTATTTGAGAAAGACAAAGTAGCAACTAGAGTATTAATATTTGACTCAGGGAGGTATTTGTATATTGAGATTGTTGTGAAAGCTTGCAAAGATCTCCCAGATAAAGTGGTGGAACAAATCTCAACTAGTCAATGCAAAGGAGTATTGCAAGGGTGGAGGATGAAGATGAGAAATACAAAGAAAAGGACAGCTCAAAACAGGCAATGTGTAATAGCTGTGTGCACTAAGCAGGCATCTGGTATTCTTTTTTTAGCTGTTTCATTTATATGACATTTCTTTCATCGTAAAGGTTGAGGGAGATGGATGACAACAAAATTAAGATGGAAGGGGAAAGGGAAGGTGACAGAAGCAGAAGGAGTGAGCCTGTTAGGCTGTCTATAGGACATAATATGAAATAAGAAGAACAAATAAAGGCAACTCAGACAGTACATGAGTAGCCTTATTCTTTAATGAAAAAGAACCTGGGCTGGAAGATGGGAAAGTGATACAGGAGTTGAAGGTATATATCGGTGATATCACAGAAACATGGGCCAATGTCAAGAGGGGGTGGGGCATGGAAGTGTTTGAGTACACATTGTTCAGGAATGAGAAAGAAAGGAGAGATTGGGATGGACTAGCAATCTAAATAAAGGAATATGTGATGTCAGACAAAAGAAAGAACTCCAAACTAGGAATGAGGCAAGGGTACAGCCAAGATTGGAAACCAGATTTACTCCACTGGCAGCTAAGGTAGAGGAAGAGGGTAGAGCTGAATGACTGGTACCATGCATCATCCAGAAGATATAACAAGAGAGGCAAATGAAAGACTGGAAGAATAAAAAAGTTGTGGGGATAGGAGGAAGAAGGCAACATCCAAGGGAGATCGAAATCTGTCAGAAGTTGATTACAAGATTCAGACTTCAAAGATCAACAGGGAGTATAAACTGTTTGAGGTCTTCAACCATGACATTTTCAGCCAGGTGGTATAGGACTGCAACAGAAATGACAGAATTCTGGACTTGCTTCTAACCATTGTAAAAGTTGTCCTGGTCCATGTAGCACCACTAACAAGAATTAGTCATGCCACCATTTGCTTTAGTGTAGGGAAAAGGCTGATTATAAAAAGACAAAGGCAAGGTGTGGCATTTTAGAAGATGGGATTATGATGTGCTGGTGGAGGTGGTAAAGGATGAGTTACGAGACAGGGCACAAACTGAGGGAGTAAGCAAGCTATGGGAATGGGTTATGGATAAAGTAATGGATTATGGATGAAGCAATGGATTATGGATAGAGTACTCAATAATAATATACCGATCAGTTTAATGTGAGTTGTTAGAGAACAAATTTGTATTATAACTATTTTTAAATAAAAATAACAACTGCAAAGCTAAACACCCACCATGTGAAAAGTGCAAGCTAATTGTGAGCAAAGGCAGAGCAATTTAGAACATGAAGGATATGGTATGTAGTATCACTTGGGAGGATAAAGGGGAGGAAAGGTAAAGATGGAGTACCTTTGTCTGTCCAATACTTTACTGTATTATTCACTGATTTTTAAATCACAGTACATTCTTAATGTGCTTCATAGTCAGTGAATGCCAGCAAAAACAGGTTTCTTCAAATTATCTTTAAGCCTGAAAGATATGTTTAAATCGTAATCCTTTGTTTTCTTTCCACATCTTTTTCAAGAAAAGTTTCCCTTTTCCATTTGGTTGAGTCCTTTGAGACAGTTGAGCATTTTTTCTACCTTATTACCCCCTTCTTTCTTTTAGAACATGTGCTCTCTGCTCTCCTTCACTATATCACATTGGCAACCTCATTTTTGCCCAGCAGACATAGTGTCTCCAGAAATGAACAGAGTGGTTACGTATAGCAATTCATAGATAATGGGCCAGATTCCAAACGAATTGCTCTTAGTGTAAGTTTGCCATGATTCCAAAAGACCTGGTGTCTGAAACGAAATCATCTGAGATGTGTATATTGAGGAATGTCTTCCTATTTTATTGTTGCTAAAAGTTGCTACTCCTTTTTGTGTTCCTGTGGATTTGTTTCTTAGTTGCATCACGTTGCAGTGCTTGGCAGCACATATAACTTGCTATATAAGAATGCATTTTGACAACTTTGTCAAGTCTCTTCCTATTCTTTTTGAGCAAGGCTAATTATTGTGGTACCTGTTGAAACTGTATAAACCATTTGCCTTGGGATGGTATAACTGAAACAGGAAATTCATTCATGTCTATCAACTCCAAGGTTGCATTTTCTGGGAGTATTTCCCTGCTTCATGATACAGCAATGGCAGATTAGTATATATATAAATAACAGGAGAATGTAGCACTGCCCCCACCCCCGGTGCAGTCTAGGTGAATCTCCTATAGAAAAACACAAAAAGAGTAACAGCACATTTCACAATTCACTGCTTTATTTTTCATTGCCACTTTATTTTCAATGTATTTTCGAAGTATCACAACCAGAGTATCAAGGATTGTATTTCTGACAGGGAGTAATTATTCAAAAAGAATTTATAACCGCTAAATACCTGACACAACAACACTGTAAATCTTTCCTTGAGATTTAGAAAGTTACTGCGGTGGTGGTGCTGCTTTAATGTTGTTGCCTCACAGTTAGACGTTGCCCGTTCGATTCTCAGTTAGACCGTCTTCTGTGTGGTGACATGCGTGAATGGGCATTCCTTCGTTGAAGGTTGTGCGTTAGGCCCGGCAAGCCAGCATGTAAAAATCTACTGCCAATCATTAGCGGACCGGAGTTCTGCTATGGCGACCCCTAACCGGGAAAAGCCGAAAGATACAACAACAACAACAACAACCACCACTGGTAAATAGGGCTCATCTCTGGCAGTAACCATTTCTGATTCAGAGATCATCCTACCTTAGTGCTTGTACTGGGTCTGTAGAAGCATTGCAATGTGCTGTCCATCCAACTTACTGTAAGTGTTAGTGAGGCATTCTGAGTCATGTGATCAACCCCCCAGAAATGCCAGTGGTTAGTGATTTACACAGCTAAGTAATTCAAACAACTGCTTGACTGTGTATAAAAAAATCAGTACCACCAGCTGCGTAAATGAATCAATATCTCCAGCTGTGTAAATAAATCAGTACCCCCAGGTGTGTAAATAAATCAATACCACCAGCTGTGTAAATAAATAAATACCACCAGCTGTGTAAATAAAGCAGTACTACCAGCTGTGTAAATAAATCAAAACCACCAGCTGTGTAAATAAATCAGTACCATCAGCTGTGTTAATTATCACAGCCAAATCAACCATTATGTTCTATAGGTGAGGTCACATTGAGGTAAGTGCTTGGGAGTTTAGATAACAGGTAGTGGTGTGTGTTTGTGTGTGTGTGTGTGTGTGTGTGTGTGTGTGTGTGTGTGTGTGTGTTTGTGTGTGTGTGTGTGTGTGTGTGTGTGAGTCATAGAGAGAGAGAGAGAGAGAGAATGGAGTCAATATGAACTAAAAAGCAATGAAACTTAAAAATGTTTTTGTGGTGAGCAAAACCTCCCCAAAACCCTCATTCAGAGTGCTCTTTCATGATTACCTTTTACTTATTATACTTAACTGCAAGATTATGGCAAGCTGGGAGAAGGAAAATTATGCAGGATGATGACCGATGTAAGTTCACAGAGAAAGAAGATCACTAATTAACCACAAAGATATTTGTAATACAATGGGTGAATTCCAAAAGATCAGTGCAACCCCACTGACTGCACTGCGTAAGGTGCAAGAAACCCACCCAGCAATGTAATAATGCAAATAAGATTTAATATGATATATATATATATATATATATATATATATATATATATATATATATATATATATATATATATATATAAGCAGAATTCCACAAAGTACCAAAAAAAGAGTAGAAGTTTCAATATTTAAGTGCAAGTGTAACTGTAAATGCTAACAGAAAAACACAGAGTGCTAATGGGAACACTGAAAGGAATTAGTAACCAACTTTGGAAATGCCATAGTTGTTTATACACAGATATGTTACAGATGGTAAAGGCATGTTTATGATATATGATCGAGGTGAATGTATGAATCAAAAAGACCACATAGTTCGACAGTTGGGAATTCATAGCATACAATTTAAGTACATACTAATAACATGTTAACATGCAGATATATATTAAAGTGCAATACTGGAATACTGCAGATTCTGATTTGTAGCTTATGACATTGAAAAAGCAAAAAAATAAAAAATGGTCATTCATCAACAGTACTTTAGGTGGTTATCATAAAAATCGTGTGGGAAGTGGGATGTGTCAGGAGTAACTCATGCAATGCAAACAAACTACAGAGTGAGGAGATAGGACAGTAGAAGTTGGGTGATGTTAAAGGGGGGGGCACATGGAAAGGATAAGCCACTTTTTTGAGAGGAAAAAATGTCGAGTTGTTGACAATCGGTAGAAGAGAACTGCATTGAGAAGAAACACATAACATGAAGCACACACAAAATACAAACCCAGCGTGGTACAATACAAAGGGGTGGGATGTGACACACAGATAATTAACATGCAGACAGTATAACGATAAAGTAATGCACCAATGCACATAACATCATTGCTTTGATGTTGTCATCTGCACATGCATGCGCGTGTGTGTGTGTGTGGTGTGCGCATCTTACTGGTGGATCTGTAATAAGTGATGGCATGGTATATGGAGCAATGCCTGTCAAAAAAGGATATCACTGCATAGACTCATATACATTTAACTGTGCATATGCCCTAGGTTTGCATATTTGGACATGTACACAAATGGTTTAAACTGCAACTAATACTCATCCAGACACATGTGGGATCACAGGAACAGAAGTTAAGCTAGAACTACCAACCCTATTTGTCATTATAGTTACACGTGCACCTACATATGTATGTACATGTGTGCAACAATGGCAGGTCAGTGACGTGAGCAATTGTACAAAATGAACTTTTGTTCCTTCTTTGAATTTTGTAAGTGTCCTGTCAAGGTAGCAGCAAAATGCACCTGCAGCAGCAGCAGCAGAGAGGCATCATGCTTTAGACCTCGTGTAGAGCCAATTAACAAAAATACATTTCAAGTCTTCCATAGTGGCACACTCCAGAAGGGCACATTATTTCTCCAGTCATGGCAACATGCTTGGTGAGCCTTCCTCTACCTGTCAAAGCAGTATACCGATATTTCCTGTGTTGCTCTCATGAACATGTTCTACATTACATTGCATTCTCATGCTCTGAGACTAAAGGCATGGCAAGCAGATATGTGGTGCATTACCTTGTAAACTAGAAAGGTAGTTATTAAGCTACATAACATTTTCCAGTTTAGGTCATATATAGGACAATATCAGGTGCATGTCATGTCTTCTGTAGTTAAACACTCCAGTAGGACACATCAGGTGTCCAGTGATAATGTTATGTCAGGTAAATGTTCCACTATCTGTCATATCAGCATACTTGTATTTCCTGTGCTGCCTTTATGCTCACATATCCTCCCTTACATAGGTTCATAGGTTCATAGGTAGGTACTAGGCTATCAGCCCAAGGGCCTACATAAGCCTAGCCAACAAGGTTCCCTGGCTTACGCCACCCAAAAAAGTTATTTTCCTATGCCCCTGTTGAGCAGAGACAAAGAAGTGATCCTCGGGGTGTATTTCCTATTTCCCATCCACTCATCAAGATTTTTCTTGAAGATTGTTGATGAAGAACTTAGCTTGATATAGATGGGTAGCCTGTTCCAGAGTATGGGAAGTCTCTGGGACAGGAATCTATCCCTCCAGAATGTCCTGTTTATTGTGGTGACAAGGTTTAGGTCCCTAGAGCGTGTAGCTCAGAGAGATTGGGATTTCTTTAGGTGTAGCATGTCCAACAGCTCTGGGTTTGACATAGCTTTATATGTTAGGCACAGATCACCTCAGAGTAGGCGATATGCTACGGAGTAAAGCTGGTGTTTTGTGAGACGGTCAGTGTAGGGCATTTGTTTGAGGACAGTAATCCTCTTTGTGAGGTACTTCTGTGGCCATTCCAGCTGCTGTAGATGTCTTGTGAGGTACATTCCAAAAGAAGCATTGTACTCTATAATGGGTCTAATGAGTGTCGAGTAGAGGGGAACAATGACCTCTTTTCTCCTGGATGAGAACCCTTTTATGATGAGGTATGCCACATAGAAGGACTTCTTGAATACTGTGGCGATGTGACTATCAAAAGAGAGACTACTGTCCACCTGGGTCCCAAGGTCTCTTATCACACATTTGGTGTTAAGTAGATTACTGCCTATCTGGTAGTTCATGGGTACAGAGTTTTTACCAAAGGGAATGACACTACACTTTTTGGTATTGAGCTTGAGGCCATGGCTCTGACACCAGGCATCTGTCTCAGCGAGGCCTTTCTGTAGGATGTCCACATCATTTGGGGACTCGACTATGGCCCATAGTTTGCAGTCATCTGCGAACTTCATTAGCCAGAGACCTTCTGTGTTAGCCTGTACTTCTGAGAAGTAGATACCAAACAGGAGAGATCCCAGAACTGAACCCTGTGGTACTCCACTTGTCACTAGTTTGAGGTCAGATTTGGAGTCTGCAACTTTTACAGTGTGGGTTCTGTCAGTGAGCCAGTTGGCAACCCATCTTGTGATGTAGGGATTTTTACCTAGTTTAGTGAGTTTAGCTATAATTCCAGAATGGGGGATGGTATCAAAAGCATTGGCAAGGTCAAGATAGGCTGTGTGAACCACCTTACCCTCATCTACGGCTTTGGTGACTGCCTCAAAGAAATCGATCAGGTTCAGGAGGCATGATCTGCCTTTCACAAACCTGAACTGGGTGGGATCCAGAGTTTGGAGGTTACCAATGCCTTTGTTTATGAGTTCCATGATGATATGTTCCATGGCCTTGCAGACCAGGCTCTTCAGGCTAATATGTCGATAGTTCCCAGGATCAGTGGTGGCTCCCCCTTTGTGGAGTGGGATAAATGTTGCTGTGCGCCATTCAGTGGGCACAAAGCCTGATGTGAGGCTATTATTGAACATGGTGCTTAAGTGGGGAGTCAGTTCATTCTGAAGTTCGTGTAAAACACAGCCTGGGATGTTGTCCGGTCCCACGGATGCTGTGTTTTTGGCTTTAAAGAGTGCAGCTTTTACCTGCATAGTTGTGATTACAAGGACTCTGCATTCTTCCTGTATAGATATGGGCCCTTTAGGGGGTGGGGGTGGGGGTAAAGTTAGCACTGAACCTATCTGCCAGGATGTTGGCAATATCAGTTGGTTCTGTAATTTTTGTGCTATTGTGCTGTAACTCAGAGCAGATCTGGGTGTTGCCATCGAGATTCTTGACATAGCTATAGAATGCTTTGTGGTTGTCCTTAGAATTAGTGGCAATTTTGTTTTTGTAGCTATCTTTTGGAGGATCTTATAAGGGATCTCAGCTTCTTACTGAGGCTGACCAGGGAGCTCCTCCACTCATGGGATTTTACTCTCTTTTGCAACAGTTTCTTCCTTCTGTTGTACAGTTTGTTTATGGCAGGGGACCACCAGATTGGCTTCCTTTTTTGGAGGATAGCATCTTGTTTCTGTTTGGGATAGCATGATCCATGCACTCGTGTAAGTGCTTATAGAGTGCATTTGTGTAGGATTCAGCAGTTGTAACTGTATTGTCCATCTGCATGGGTGTCATGAAGTTCACCACTTTTGTCTTAAGTAGCATGAAGTTGGCTTTGGAGAAATTTTTTACCGTGGTTTCCTTAATGGGGGGTGGGACCGGGATGTGGATATCAAGGGTGATTAGCTTATGATCAGATCGGACCAACGAGAAGTTGACTTCAGGTGTGGGACACTGGTCACCCATGTTGGTAATGACTAGGTCTAGGATATTGTTGCCTCTGGTAGGGGTGTCGATAAGTTGATCCTGGGCATTAGAGTTTATGAATTCCAGAAAGTGCTGAGCTAAGGAGTTGGTACACGAGTAGTTTTCCCAGTTAATGGTGGGGTAGTTGAAGTCGCCCATTATTAGGGTGTTTGGTCGAACCCTAATATTTTCCAGTACATCAAGAAAAGAGGAATGGGAGTCCTGGGGCATGGCGGGGGATCCGTAGCAATCTACAATTTTGATTGCAGTTTTGCCCAGAGTTAGTTGCACTTGGATAACCTCGGATGCATTATGCTGAGCAACTAGCCTGGAGGTGTGGATAACCTTAATGAATATGGACACACCTCCACCTTTGGTGTTTCGGTCCAGGTTACATGGCTGAAAAGTGTGGTATGAGTTATAGCCTGGTAGTGCAGGTGTGCTCTCTGGACCCTTGAACCAGGTCTCAGTCACTGCACAGATATTGATGTTCTCCATTTTAAGGAGTGCCTCGAGTGAGTGCATTTTGAGATTTAGACTGCTAGCATTGAGTAGCATTACCCTCAGTTTTTGTTTGCCTGTTCCTCTTACGGTGGTGAATTTCCCATTTGAACCTTGCCTAAAAAAGGCACTATAGGGGCGGCAAGAGCCTTGGCCAGTATCCAGAATCCCAGGGGTGATAGGTGCAGGCCACACACTCTCAGGCCACAAACATGATAGCCTAGTAATCTCCTATGATTCTATGATCCTATGATCCTATGATGATTATTTACATACAGGATTACATTACTGTAGCACAGTGTTTTACCTTGTTTTGAAAGTATTATGAAGTATGTGTTCTTTTGTTCACATGTGTAATGTGTGCTGCATTTTTGTCTCTGTTATTGCAGCTCACTGATTATGACACAGGAAGTGATGCAGTGCAGAGAGACTGCACAGCCTATGACACACAGGACACTGCACCAGGGTTTACTTTTTCTATTCTTAATAGTTACAGTCCTTAAGCCTGATATATTCCTGTGTAACAGTAAAAATAGTGAAGCCAGCCAATCTACTGATAGTATAGCTTCATATGCTGGTCAAAAAGACCTTGAGCAACTGTCCCCAACTGAGTCTAAAACTGGTGGTAAGGCAGTTCCACAGAGAACAGCTGTCATCCATATGACAGCACATGGCCAGGTGGCAGTGATGTATGGAAATGTATTAATTTATTAATTTATCTATTTATTTATTTATGTTTGCTTACTAGGAAAGTATGACTGGAACATGCAAGACCCCTTTTTAGAGGCGGTCTGGGGAGAAAAGCTCCAGGAATACACAGTAAAGAGAACAAATTACAAAAATAATAATACACAAATTTTGTCACAAAACAGAGAAAAATGAACAGTGATTAATCAAAATACATATGTTGTAATTTGGTTATTAACAGTGTTAGAATTCTGGATGTATAAGGAAGTCATGAGGAATAGTAGACTATACAGAATGAGGTAAGCAGTCTGTAAAAGAGAGGTGAGCAGTGGATATAAACGGGTATTCAAAAAGACATGTTAGGTTCATCTTGGGCCCACTAGTAATAATGCAGCTTGAAGTGAATGATGGCAGTTAGTGTTAGAGGAATGGAAGATAGCAGAAGAAAAAAAGAGATAGGAGAGAAGGACTGGGGAGGAGTTAGTAGAAATATTTTATTAAGGGAGTTGTTAAGAATAAGTTATGAAACAGAGTAGAAGGATGGGAGTCAAGTGGATGCAGTTACAGGTAGATAAAGGAAGTGACGGAGGGAGAAGGGGTGCATAGAGGTATACGTGACTGAGATGCTCTAAGTCAGCATGGGTTTAGAAAGGAGATTATGGAAAATAAAGTTAGCCTGGAAGAGAGGAACAGAAATAGAGCCAGGAATGTTGTAGATAATATTTTAGCTGAATACAATTTGTCTAATATAAACTGAGAGGGATTTCCAGATGTTATATATGCAATCTGAGTATTAGGAATCAGTGAAAGAGCTGTGTGATTTTTTTCTAACAATGACAAAACTTGTATCTAATGAGCACAGAGTTTTAGTTGGGGGATACTACAATAGTAATTTATTGAGAGATGGACATTTTGTAGGAAAGTTGAGTAAGTTATGAACAAATTCTAGTCGAGAGGGGATGAGGTTGTTTAGTAGTTCAAGGCAGTTTAATACTCAGCTAAGCAATGATAAGTTATATTAGGCATCTAAGTAGTAAACTTAGCAATCATAATAATATCGGTCCAATGTTTTATTTGTGATGTATCAATATTTGTAAGAATTGGAGAGGCATAGACTAGACAAATATGAGTTGATCATGGAGAGTCATACCTAGCACTTTAGTTCATAGGTTCATAGGTGTGTACTAGGCTAATGGCCCTGGAGCCCTTACAAGCCTAGCTCATAGAAGTGCTCTGGCATCGAGCCACCCAATGTTAGTTCCCAGTGCCTCTATCAAGTAGAGCCACTGGAGTGATCCCCGGGGTGAACTTTCTATTTCCCATCCACTCATCAAGATTTCTCTTGAAGAGAGCCAGTGAAGTGCTTTGCTTGACATGTATAGGAAGTCTATTCCAGAGCATGGGCAGTCTCTGGGTTATGAACCCGACCCTCCAAAATGTTCTGTTGATTGTGGTAATGAGGTTGAGGTCTCTGGAGTCTGTGGTGCTGAGGGATTGGGATTTCTTTAGATGTAGCATTTCTAACAGAGCTGGGTCAGACATGGCTTTGTAAGTCAAGCAGAATTTGCCTCTTAGTAGATGATATGAGACAGAGAACAGCTGGAGTTTTTTAAGTCTGTCCATGTAGGACATGTTTTAAGGCCTAGGATCCTCTTTGTGTGGTACTTTTGCGGCCTTTCCAGCTGTTGCATATGTCTAGTGAGGTACATGCCAAATGGGGCATTATACTCGATGACTGGCCTAAAGAAGGAAGAATAGAGAGAGATGATGACCTCTTTCTTCCTGGATGCAAAACCTTTGATAATGAGATGTGCCACATAGAAGGACTTTCTGACCACAGTAGCAATGTGGTGGTCCAAAGAGAGGTTGCTGTCAACCTGTGTCCCCAGATATCTTATAATACCTTCAGTGTTCAGGGGGCTCCCGTTGTTGTGGTAATTTGGGGGAACTGAGTTTTTCCCAAAGGGGATGACGACACATTTTTTGGCATTAAGCTTAAGGCCATGGTTTCGACACCAGTCATTGGTCTCAGTGAGGCCTTTCTGTAGGATGTCTACATCACTTGGGGAGTTAATAATGGCTCCCAGCTTGCAGTCATCTCCGTATTGGTCTGGACTTCTGAGAAATAAATGCTAAACAGGAGAGGACCCAGGACTGATTCCTGGTCAGCAGTCTGACTTGGAGTCCGCTACTTTCACACTCTGGGTTCTATCTGTGAGCCAATTTGCAAATCATCTAGTGATATAGGGGTTGATGCCTAATTTGGTGAGTTTAACACTGTGGTGATGGTGCTGCGGTAGCATTGTTGCCTCACGGTAAGACCTTGTCCTGTTTGATTCTCAGCTAGAGCATCTTCTGTGTGGAGACATGCGTGAATGGGTGTACCTTCATTGAAGGTTGTGCATCAGGGCTGGCAACTCGGCACATAAAAATCTACTGCCAATCATTAGCAGACCGGAGTTCCGCTGTGGCGACCCCTAACTGGGAAAAGCCGAAAGACCCAACAATCAGTAATTCCTGAGTGGGGAATGGTATCAAAGGCCTTGGCCAGATTGAGGTAGGCTGTACGAACTGCCTTGCCCTCATCAACAGCTCTGGTGACTGACTCAAAGAAGTCAACCAGGTTGAGTAGGCATGATCTACCTTTCACAAAACCAAATTGTGTGGGATATAGAGTTTGGAGATTCCCTATATCCTTGTTAATCAGGTCCATGATGATGTGCTCTATAGCCTTACATATCAGACTCATCAGGCTAATAGGGCGATAATTCCCAGGGTCTGTAGTTGCTCCTTCTTTATGAAGAGGGATGACTGTAGCAGTGTGCCATTCAGTAGGGACAAAGCCTCCGGTGAGGCTGTGATTGGACAGGGCACACAGATGTGGTGCTAGTTCACTTTGTAGTTCATGTATAACACATCCAGGGATATTGTCAGGTCCCTTGGAAGCTGTATTCTTGGCCTTGCACAATGCAGCTTTAACCTGTGCTGCAGTAATGCTGGGTGCCTGGCATTCCTCCAGTATTGTGATTGGTCCTGGGGGGGGGGGTTAAAGTTGGCACTGAATCTGTCGTCCAGTATGTTGGCAATATCTGTTGGCTCATATAGGAGGTACCATTGTGCAGTAACTCAAAGCAAACCTGGATATTGCCGTGGAGATTCTTGATATAACTATAGAAGGCTTTGTGGTTGGTTTTAGTGTCTGCTGCAATTCTGCCTTCATAGCTGGCTTTAGAGGTTTTGATGAGGGATCTCAACTTTTTGTTGAGGCTAATAAGGGAGTTTTTCCTGTCTTGGGACTTCACTTTTTTTTGCAACAGTTTCTTCCTTCTGTTTTAGAGTTTATTAATGGCAGGGGACCACCAGATTGGCATCCTTTTTTGGAGGAGAGCATCTTGCTTCTGTTGGGTATGGCTAGTTCCATGCATTTATGTATGTGTTCATACAGTGCATTGGTGTATGATTTGGCAGTCATGCATTGATTTTCCATTGACATGGGTGCCGTGAAGTTAACCACCTCTGTTTTTAGGAACCTAAAGTCAGCTTTGGAGAAGTTTTTCATGGTGGTTACCTTTGCAGGGGGTGTGGGTGAGATGTGGATTTCCATGGTGATTAGTTTATGGTCGGAGCTAACCAGGGACGAATTGACTATTGGTGTAGAGCAACGGTTGCCCATGTTAGTAATAACCAGGTCAAGTATGTTGCTTGCTCTAGTGGGGGTTAAGAATGAGCCGGTCCAGGGCATTGGAATTGATGAATTCCAGGAAGAGTTGGGCCAGTGTATTGGTGCATGTGTAGTTTTCCCAGTTGATGGAGGGGTAGTTGAAGTCACCTAGTATGAGAGTTTTGGGTTGGACCCTAATAGTTTCCAGGTTGCTTAGGAATGTGGAGTTAGAGTCTTGGGACATGGTTGGGGACCTATAGCAGGCCATGACCTGCAGATGGTGCAGTGGTGCAGCAGTATCACTGTTGCCTCACAGCAAGAGGTTCCATTGTTCAATTCTTGGCTGGGGTGCCTTCTGTGTGGAGTCTGCATGTCCTCTCTGCATTCATGTGGGTTTCCTCCGGGTGCTCCACTTTCCTCCCATGTTATAAAGACATATGTCTGGAGCAGTTCTCCCCAGGCCTCCACTGAAAATTGGCTCGTTCCAATTCAGACTTTCCCAGTTAACAAATGTAGAATAAAATAAAAAAATAAATAAAATTACCTAAATCGGTGTCTTACCCAATGTTAGTTGTACCTGAAGTATCTCAGATGTGTTATGCTGAGCTACTAGTCTGGTGGTAATTTAGTTTTTT
This sequence comes from Protopterus annectens, assembly GCF_019279795.1. Classification (NCBI taxonomy): domain Eukaryota; kingdom Metazoa; phylum Chordata; order Ceratodontiformes; family Protopteridae; genus Protopterus; species Protopterus annectens. The sequence continues at coordinate 304,079,304 of NC_056726.1, forward strand.
TAGGATTTAGAAGCAGATCCATGTTAGAGTGCCAGGTCAAAGACAGTAAAAGATTCTTGTGTGACAGATTGTAGTGTGGGTAGTGTTGATGATGAACAGATGAGAATAGAATTGTTTGCATAATGAATGAGAGTATTGTGTGGTAAGGAAGAAGAAATGTTATTTATAAACACATTAAACAGTAGAAGAAGCACAGAGCCTTCTGATATACCAATGGAAACTGGAAGATAAGTAGAGAAGGCAGAGTTCCACTTGTCTAAGTGTGTAGAATTATTAAGGTAGCTAGAGATTCAGTTAAGAGGAGAGAAGTGTAAGAATGAGTATATGACATAGTTTAGGGTGAGAGACAGTATCAAAAGCTTTTGAAAGGTTTAGAAAGATAGAAGACACAAGTTAGTTTTCATTTCTACAGGTATTGATTGTACTGAGGAAGGGTTGAAGGGCTGTGGATGTTTTATGTTTGGAGCGAAAACATTGTTGTTATGGGGGAGAGAAGGTTGTTTGATAGAAAATAATTGAGGACCTAATTATTTAGTATCTTTCCATGATCTTTGAAAGAGTATTGCTGTGGAATGACAGTTGGACATTTCTATGGATCATTTATGCAAGGGGAATATAAAAGTATCTTTCCATAATACTGGGACACAAGCTTCATTTACAGATCAATTTATTAATATGAATATGGGGTAAGCAAGAGGTTTTGCTGCCAACTTTAAGTATTCAGCAGGAAAGTTGTCTCAGCTAGAGTGGTGTGCTAGAACTTGATACATAGTTTTTGGAACATTGCATTTGGAACTGGTTTTAAATTGAAAGAGGAGAGGTTAGTTAACTCAGGTGGAGCAGAAAGTTGAGAATGATATTGGTGATGTTAAATCACATCTGTCACTGTAATCATGAAGTGAGAGTTGAGTCTGCATGCTATGTCCTGATCTGTGAGATTGGGAAAGGGACTAGGTTGAGAACTTCTTCCTGGCTTTATTCGGTTATGAATGCTAGCCCAGAAGGATTTAGGACTGGGAAGGTGATGGTTCTTAAGTTAGATGTAATAATTTTATCAGTTATGATGCATTTATAATGAGGTTATGAACACATTTTTAAGTCTGACATGAGATGAGAATTGTGTCAAAAGGTGTACACCTGTTGTTACATTCACATTACTTGTCACAGCACTGTCATGACTCAGAAAATGCATGCAGTTGCATGGGCAACTGACCATGTGGCACACCACAGCTGTCTGCTACTTGAAAATCAGGAATGCGGGCATGGCAAGGTCATGGCAGCATTAGCTGAACATTGAAACAATGTGGCATCAATCATATGTTCTGCAGAACAGCTAGTCACACTGTGATTGAGCAGTGTCATAATAGTACACTGGCCATATATTCCCTCACATGTACTATGACTATTCCCCTATGTAATAGAGGAAGATCTCCTCCTGTATATATCCTATCCTTGGCCACCCATACTGCCTTTGCTGTAAACATACACGTAGAGCTTGAACTTTTGTGGGTCACTATGGCCAGACTCAAAGTTATATGTCACATTGCATGCTATGTGCCATTGCACAGACCAGTTCTGTGTCACACACTACACAGGGCACTGGTATCAGATCTGTGATACAACATCATGAGGCTAAGGTTTCCTCCCATGGCAAGGGAGCCAAGATTGTGAAGTGAGCTGTCAGCATGAGCATCCTCGTCTACTGTGGTGTTACTATGACAAGCATTCCACTGTGTATGCTGTTGTGTCACCCTGAATCTGTGACAATGATGACCACTGTGCTGCCCATGAAACACTGTGCAATTTAGTGGTCTTTGGCCAGGGTTACCACCTGTCCCTTTTAGTGAGGGACAGTCCTTCTTTGGGCACTTGTGTCCTGCAAAAAACCTAAAAAAATGGCAAATGTCCTGAAATTTTAGGACAAAAATATTTCCTAAGTTTTCATTAATAGTTGTATAAAACAGTTATTTTGTGTCTGAAAAACCTAAATGTTACATGAAATAGCATAAGCATCCCAAATGCAAAAAGAATAAGCTTTTATTTCATCAAAAAAGTGAAGTTCTGTCCTTTGCACTGGGTGTGGATATGTTTTGTCCTGCAAAATCTCATGTTTCTGCACTTTGGGCATTTGAACAGGTGGAAAGCAAGTAATATGCCACATGAATATTATTTTGTTCCTCTTTACTTAAAGCATATCATTGTATTTCCAATGTCACATAACTTTTGTTCACAGGTTTGATAATCTGTAATAGCAATGTAAGATACGTAATATATTGCTGTATACATAATTTGCTGACTAGTATATTTAATACTGATTCAGTTGCTTTTATATACACATTACATGCAGAAATTTTGACATTTTATTTTTTTATTTTATTTATTTATTAACCTCTTCAGGAACAATAGTACTGTTATTTCCCACAATTTGTTACACAGGTAAAAACCGAACAACATACCTGTGTTTGCCATGGCATTAAATTCTGTAGGTACTTTCATTCAATCAACTTCACATCAACCTAACATATGCATACCACACTGTAACAGCATGCATTTTTGAAACTATCAGTTTTATGTGCATAAGAAACAACATGCACATGTCATCCATATGTGCTTCCATACATTCCCTAATACATTTAGGGTTTATATTACTTCAGAGCTGAATACGTCTTCATCATTCACCAGCCACTGAAATTAACTTCAGCAACCCGTGGAATTTTTCCCATGGTTCGTAAACACTAGCCCACCAAATGTATGGAACACAAAAAGCACTAAATCAAATCCATCGAAGTGGGGGCTTTGCTGCTCACAGCTCCCAACGTGGGAGCTGTTCCCCCCACACCCCCCACAACTATATATACCAACTCTGAGATTCCACTATAGCAGGGTAAATGGCAAAGTTGAGAGGATGGCCAAGTGTTTCTGAACCATGGGAAAAATTCCACAGTTCACTGAAGTTAATTTTGCTGGCTGGTGAGTGATGAAAACACATTTGCTGATTACATCTTTCACTGAAGTAATATAGAACCATACATTTAGGATAATACTAATCCAAGCTTGTGTATTTTTCATAACGAGTGTACTTTGCATTAAAGTTCAACACTGCACTTATATATAATGCACCATCAAATGTTTATTAGGTCAGTAATACAATTTCTTTATAGGCCATGGAATTTCCTGTTTGGAATGCTCTATACATCCTCTGTCACTGTAGTATCCTGTATAGCACACATCATGCATAATGTCTGTATACTTCAGATGTTGCCTTGTCAGATTGTGCAACATGCAGTATGGTAATAATTCACCCACATGGTGCTGGTGATGCATCATGCTAGTTATGTATTTCTAGACCACTCTAGTTCTCTTCTCTTATCCACTTATTGTGGTACAACACAGCAAACCACACATCCACAGTGAGACCACACAGATGCACCGTAGTCTATATATGTAATGGCATCATGTGTAACATGGGCATTGACCACCTGCACAATAACTTTCTATTTACTTACTTATCATTTGTTAAATGAATTTGTCCCATTAGGCTAGTGGCATGTATTCAGGGAAAACCTGATGTGGTATTTACATTACTAGGAGAAATTTAGGCAGGGCATCTGCGAACTTCCCCTACTTGTCATTGGTGTGAGTGGGACCCATTTTGGAGGAGCACTTCCTGTTTCTATTCCAGGGAGGCAGATGATGAAATAGTGAAAGAACTGAAGGAGAAAGCAAATATCAAGACTGAATAATGTGTGCAGGATTCTGAGGAAATGTTTCAAAGAAACTTGTTTGATGGAAATGAATCAGCAAATGATAGATATATAATTACAACCCTCCGGTCAGGAGGGTTGCAGGATGATTTACTTAAAGGAATGGTGGTGCAGAATGAGCCAGAAAATGAAATACGAAAGGAGAATGCAGAGACAATCCTGAAGAATACTGCTGAGATGGAAAAAAACATATGCAGAAGAAGTAAAAGAAGGCAAAAGTGGAATTGTAGAAAAGAAGGCAGAAGAAAATAAAAAATGGAAGTGTGTAGTAAGGACTCAAAGTAAAGAAGACAAAGAAATGGAATGGACAGGTATGAAGTGTGGGACAAATTAATAGCTCTTTTGGGTGTAAAAGCACATGAAGTAAAACAGCATGTATTCTTATTAACAAAGAGACATTTTGTGACATTATATATGGCACTGTTTTTTCAATGGAAAATGTTATTGGAGATTATGAAAAAAAGAAAGAATGTTACCCATGGAATCTTTATGTGATAAAAGTATTTAACAGGAAAACAGAAAGGAAGATTCATGTACAGTTTCAAATAGAGGTTGAAAAAGAAACTTTGAAAGGACATTTGAAAGCTTTATGTAAAAAATACTGGACATTGAAAAAGTTTATGACAAAAGCATTTTATGAACCGGTGGCTGGGATTGTAATACTGTGTTAAACCAGAAAGAGAAAAAATGATATCCATGCCAAGCATGATAAATGTGAAGAGGAATACGGGTGCTTCAAAACACTGGGGACAACCCAAAACATTTTTATTTGTGGGAAATAAAGACATTTTATAAGTAACTCTGACAAAATGAAATGTTATATTGTGGGAAAATGGGACATGAGGAAGAAATGTGAATTGAAATGTTATAAATGTAACAAAATTGGACATTTATGGATGAATTGCAAAAGTGAAGATAGCAGTAAAGAAAAAGAAAGAGAAGAAAATAGACAAAGACAAGAAATTTTAGAAGTAGTAGAAAGAGAAGAAAAATTGGATGAGAAAAAAATAGTAAAGAGGACGTAGAATAAGGTTCTGAAATCAGTGATGAAAAAGACAGAAACTGGGAGGGTAATAAAAGGGGAACAAAGAATTCTATTGGTAAAAGGGTAAAAGACAGAAAAAGAAAACTTAAAGGGATAAGTACAAAAGAAATGAAATGGGTTAAAAAGAATACATACAGCTAAAGGCTGGGACTTGATATAATGGTTAAGATGTTTAACTCACAGATACAAGGCACAGTGTTTGATTCTCATTTTTGGGAAGGAGATTGGTTAGGTTTAGAGTGGTCTGTTAAAATTAGCCCTGTAATTAGCTATGAATTTATGAAACCATGAATCTAAGGAAAGGGGAAAATGAAAAATTTAGAGTGCTTTCTGTATATGTGAGTAGTATTAAGAATATAGTAAGAAGAATAGAAATTTTGGAGTGGTGTAATACATGTGATGTAAATGTAATTATATTAGAAGACAAGATTTTTAACAAATGAAGAAAGATTACAAACAGAAGCTATGAGGAGGAAAGGTAATCTGGAATTTGGGAAATGAGAGATTTTCTAGAATAGCCACATTCTGAAGAAATGCAGTAAAAATATTAGATGTAACTTTAGTTAAAATGGGAAGATTAACCATTGTAGATTTAAAATGGAAATAAGTCTAAAGAATTATAGCATTGTATGCTTATACTAATTGTAAAGAAAGGAAAAGCTTATTTCATCCAATTTTAGACTATGTAGTAATAAATATGAATATTATAATAACAGGAGACTTTGTGATTTAAGAGGCAAGCGTAAAAGGAAAGAAAATTATATAAGTAAAACGTTAGAAGTTATAAGATGTGGTAAGTTAAAATGTTGGGACAATAATTCATGGAGTTACAAATGGGGTATGTATAGAACTGAAACAGATTATTTTACAGTATCAGAAGTTTTAGTTATAGGAAAAGGGGAGGTAGTTGAAACAGGTTTTCTGATAATCTCGCAATATGGCTAAAGATAAAAGAAAACAAGGAATATATTAAAATAGGCAAAGGAATAAAAAGAATAAATGAGAAAGCATGGAATGAAGAAAGAAAGAGATTAGTAATATGGTTATGGAAAGGTCATATTACTATGAGAACATTTTATAAAAAGTGGTCTGAATGTTGGGTTATATTTAAGGAAAATATATAAAAAATGTTTTTTTACAGTAGGAATATGATGTGAGAAAAGTAGAGAAAGAAAAATATAAAAGAACATATAATGATGCATTGGAAGATTTAGAACATAATGACAGAAAGTACTTTGGCAAAGAAAATTATGTGAAAGAAATAAAAAAATACAAAAATTGTTATATAAGCAAAGATATTTTTACAAGGAAAAAGAGAAGTATCCAGTTACTTAAGCAGATTAGTAAAGGAAGATAGTAGTGTAATGAGAGAAATAAAAAATGTAAAATGAGAAATATTATGAATAGTATATCACAATATGTACAAGAAATGTTTAAAGAAAAAAGAAGGTCATAAAAAACATGTAAAGTAAAAAAAATGTAATAGAAAAAGAGAATAAAGAGTTGGAAAATGAGATTTTTTTAAATGAGCTAGATAAAGTATTAGGATAAGTAAATATAGATTAGCTGAACATTGACCAAATAGAATAGGGTATCTATCCATCCATCCATCCATCCATCCATCCATCCATCCATCCATCCATCCATCCATCCATCATCAAGTCCTTTTCACATTTCTACACATGGGGTTAGGGTGCCACTTCAACAGTGACAATGGAGTAGCAAAAATATTTTTAATGATTTTGAATGAATTGTTAAATGAAGGTTTTATCTATAAATAATTATGTAGGAGAATACTTACATTCATATGGACGAAGGAAGATAGAATATAATTAAAAAATGGAGACCAATAGTTTTGAATAATAATGACTTTAAGATCTTTATGAAAATAATACAAAATAAATTTGAAACTAAAATGGGAAATATTATGGAAGATAGCATATATAGTATAAAGGGGAATGGCTGTCAAGAATTATTAATTCTAGAAAAATCGTGGATGATATTATGAACAGAAAAGAAGAAGGGAAAATAATGATAGGAGATCTTAATAAGGCATTTAACACAACTGGACATGAAATCTTATGGGTAATAATGAAAGAATATAAGTGGGAAAGTTAGGAAATTATGTATGTCATCATATAGTAATAAGAAAGTAAAAATATTTGTAAATAGCTGGTTAAACCAAGAGATACATATGAAGAATGGCGTAAGACTGGCATGCCAATGAGTTGTATACTCTTTGCATTAGTTATGAATGTGATAGTATGTTAAATAAATTACAATATCAAGCAGGTGGTGTATATAACACCTGAAGGGTTAAGAATTTCAGCTATGTTAATGTATGCATATGACATTATAATAATTGCAAAAAACACAATTTGGATAGAAGAAGTAATAATTTGCACAAATGAGTGTTTATAAATTATAGGGATGGCTTTAAATAAAGAAAAAAAGTAAAGGTTTAGGTGATGCAATAAAGACGGGGGTATATAGTTTACAGTGAATTACATTTCTATGTTATGTGTAAAGCTTGGAAATAAAGATGTAAGTAGAATTCAATGGGTAAAAACAGAAGAAATAAAGCCATCATCTTTTCTAGAGGACATATAAATTATCATTCAGAAAAAAGGCTTATTTGAAAAATTCAGTACTGATGGGATAAACAGCATATTTAGCAATTGTACTTATGCTGTCAACAGTATTTGCAAATTAGTTATTGCAGATATTTTTTTTCATTTATATGGGGTTCTAGATTAAACCCAATACAAATGTGAGCTTTGTATGTAAATAAAGAAGAAGGAGATTTAGGATTAATTAACCCAGTGGTATACACTGCTTTGTTACAAATTTGTACAATGTGTTAAAGTAGATAAATGAAAAAGATGAGAGATTATTAGTAAAACTGTATAAATATAAGTAAGCTACATTTTGGGGTATGGTAAAAAAGCATAAAAGAGAAAAAGTGTATAAATGGAGAAATAAAATGTTACCAAGAAAAAATATTTTTGTGGAAAATAAAAATTGATGATATAGAAAAGGACAGAAAAGTATGGTATAAGAATGTAATGGTAAAACATTTCTACGTAGAACCAAGAGAAATCTATAGATGAAAAAGTTAAAGCTGTAAAATAAGCAAATGGTTTAATCAAAAAGTACAGTGTCAAGATTTTTTGTGGAGATTGGTAATAGATAAATTGTCAGTAAAAAGAAATATGCCATATAAAATGAAAAGTGATAGAATATATTTACAGTGTCAAGAAGAAATGTAAAAGAGTAAAAAACTTATGGGGAAGACTATGTAAAGAAGATTTTTTGAAGATATAAAAGAAGGGGATAAAATAAACATGGATATGATTAAATATGGATATTATAAGAATAGAAGTAATGAATACTTTAAAAGAATAGATAAAACGTTATTTTATGTTATATGGATTTTACAGAATGAAAGAATAAATGAAATTATGTTTAATAGTAAATGGATTTTAACAAAAATATGAAGTAGTATCAGATGATGGTTATGGAAAAAGGAATGGGGGTTTAATAAGGATGGAAATTTTGCATGAGTGTGTAGCAAATTATGAATATGTGTTTGTGAATATCTAAATATTTTGTAAATAAAAGTTATTTTTGTATTTAAATAAAGGACACCTACTTTGGGGGGGGGGTTGCGAGGACGCTGTTTGATTTGAGACTTCCTGCTTTTAGTCAAGGTGCAGTGGTGGCTTGGAGAAGTAGGAAGGAGTATGGTGAATGTATGCACTATGAAGGAGTTATTTGAAAAAAGTAAAGAATCTGAGTGAATGAAATATAGTTTGCAGGTAATGCTTAGTGTAAAGGGAGAGAAACCTTTACAAAAGGAGAAAGTGTAAGGTGGAAGGTGACATAGCATGCAAGAGTGTAAAGAAGATGCTGGTGTTGAATGAAAATGGAAAGATACATGTAGAGAGTAATGTGAAGCCTGCCATGCCTTCACAAAACTTGGAGTTTTTGTTTCAGAAAAGGTTGCTTAAAGGAGAAAGAGAGTTGCAGTCTCGATGTATCATTCCAACCCTTCAATCAGGAGGGTTGTGGGATGTTTATTTAAATGACTTGATTAACCAAAGTGAGCCAGAACGTGAAAAAGCAGTGTCATGGGGAGATATTATGGAAGGAATACAAGAAGAAGAACTAGAAGAAATAAGAAGAGAGAAGAACAAGTTATATATAGAGACAGTCAAAGAAGGAGAAAGAAAAGAAAAGAAAATGGAATCAAGGAGAAAACAATTGTTAGTAAGAATAAGTAGCAAAAAAGAGAAAGAACTGGGAAGGTATGACATTTGGGATAATAGTATATCGCCTTTGGGTATTTAGACAAAATAGGTACGAGCATTTATTCATATTAATAACGATACCTTTTGCAACATTATTTTCACAGTATATGGAGAAATATTTGGAACAATATGATTTAAAGAAAAACTGTATTCCATGGAACTCGTATGTTGTTCTCAAGCATTTAATAGAAAGACAAAACAGAAAAAGTATGTTCAGCTTCTAACAGAAGTAGAAAAATAAGTATTAAAAGACTGTTTACAGACTGTATGCAAAGTTGTCATAGACATTACAAAAGTTTATGATAACAGAGGTTTATGGACTGGGGTTGGAAATGTGGTGCTGTATTAAAAATGGAAAGTGAAAATATAATGCATATTTTAAGTATGATAAATGTAGAGCGAATCAAAGGTAGTATGAAATACTGGGGCAATTGAAAATGTGTTTCTTTTATGGCAAGAGTGAACATTTAATTAGTAATTGTGACAAAAGAAAATGTTATATTTGTGGTAAAATGGGGCATGAAGCAAAACAATGTGAAGAAAAATGTGGGCATTTTTGGATAGATTGTAAGGAAAATACAGAAGATAAGGAGAAGGGGTGAGAAGTATGGGAAGGGAGTAGAGAAAGAAAAAAAGGAAAGTATAGAAGGAGGTCAAAAAAGGAGGAGTAAGAGCAGAAAATGATAGGTAATAGTGAGACAGAAGAAGAAAAAAAAAAATAAAAGCTAAAATGATAGAAAAATAAGGGTATAAAGTAATGGTAAAACAAGTGATGAAGAAGGTATAAATTAGAGAGTGGTTATAAGAAATAAAAAGTCTATTGGGAAAAAGGATAACAGATAGAAAACAGAAATTCAAGAACATAAGTATGTAAGAAAATAAAAAAGGTAAAGGGTAAAAGGGAAAGTAATAATAAAAATCTGAGAATTTTAGCAATACTTATGAACAGTATTGTGGCAGAGAAGTATGTAAGAGTGGTACAGGATATGTACAAGGGTATTGTGACAACAGTGAGATCTGCCGTGGGAGTAACAGATGCGTTTAAGGTGGAGGTGGGATTCTATCAAGGATCAGCTCTGAGCCCTTTCTTATTTGCAATGGTGAGGGACAGGTTGACAGACGAGATCAGACAGGAGTCCCCGTGGACTATGATGTTTGCAGATGACATTGTGATATATAGTGAAAGTAGGGAATGGGTTGAGGAGACCCTGGAGAGGTGGAGATATGTTCTAGAGAGAAGAGGAATGAAGGTCAGCTGGACTAAGATGGAATATATGTGTGTGAATGAAAGGGAGGATAGAGGAATGGTGAGGATGAAGGGAGTAGAGTTGGCGAAGGTGGATGAGTTTAAATACTTGGGATCAACAGTTCAGAGTAATGGTGAGTATGGAAGAGAGGTGAAGAAGAGCGTACGGGCAGGGTGGAGTGGGTGGAGAAGAGTGTCAGGAGTGATTTGTGACAGACGAGTACCAGTAAGAGTGAAAGGGAAGGTCTACAAAATTATGGAAATTGATTAGGTATTACAATGTTTTACAAAAATTTGACTTTTTTGGTGGATATGTTTTAAAGAAAACTATAAGAAACTTTGTTGTGTTTTGTGTTTTTTTTTTTTCCCGGTTAGGTCGCACAGCGGAACTCAGTGTTGCCATCCCTGACACACAACCTTCAATGAAGGTACGCCCATTCACGCATGTCTCCACACAGAAGAAGTTCTAGCTGAGAATCGAACAGGACAACGTCTATCTGTGAGGTGACAATGCTACCGCAGCACCACCACTGCAGTCTCCAGAGAATATTAAAAATATGTTGTTTAAACAATGGTATTATCTACAAGGTAAAAAGGTATAGGTAGCACCTTATCTGAATCAAATAGTAAATAAAAATAGAATAATACTAAGTGAAATAAGAAAAGAGAGAGAGGAGAACATGTTAAAACTCAACAAGAAATAATGAATGTAATAAAAGTATATAAAAAAGACATGTGAACATAGCAAGATAAAAAAAACAAAAGTGGAAATTTAAAATGAACTAAAAAAGGGTAATGAAGAGATAACAAGAGAAATAACAGTGGAAGAAGTGAATAGCGTGTTAAAGGCAGTAAACATGGAATAAGCCGCAGGACTAGATGGGATTGAATAATATATGTATAAAGATATGCCAGATTGGCAGAAGAAGTATTTTGTGGAAGTATTAAATAAATGGATAGAGCAAGGTGTTGGATATATATGAGATTTGTATGGTAAAAAGGGGAAAAGGAGGACATAAGAAATTGGAGACCAATATATATAGATGTATAAGTCACAAAGGAATTACTATACCTGTCATATGTGATGCTAGTACACTGTCACAAATGTATACACACCACATGTTGATCTTTGTACATGTGTACATATGGTGAGTCATTACTCAAAGTTCTGAGACAGATGTCATGTTCCGGATAGCATAAATCGCTGCAACCTTCATCACCCGTGCCCAGATATTCTGTCTCTTATATCACATGATCATCTTGTGAAGCATGTAATTGCTACTCTTCAGATGCCTGGCACTCCATGTCATGATGTGTGCTGTTGAATACATCCTCAGTAAACATTGATGGGGATATGAATGGTGTCATGAACCAATGCTACGGTGGAAAACTGCAGTCACCTGTTGGCATAAATGAACAGAGAATTAGCAAGTCTGTATCACACACAGTGGTAACATAGAACACATTTGTTATATAAAGGTATATTTATATGCTGCCCTTGAATAATAAATTGCCTGTTATAGTGCTGGTTATTTTGCCATGACATTTCCTGAATTAGATCTGCTATGCAATAGGGAATGAATATCTGGCAAACAATGACAAGTTTCATAGTTACTAGGCATGCAATCCTGGGGACCATTATGGAGCCTAGCCCAAATTCCCAATTGCACCAAAACACTGTATGGTTAAGTGACTTTCTCAGTATCACAAAATAGGTAAATGAAGTTAGAAACATTCAAATCCTACACCCTTGCCACAGGAAACAGTTAATTAACAAGTTGGAGCTATAGTCTTTTGTGCTAACTGCCAGTGTTTCAGTTTAACTAAATGCAGAAATCCTTTACAATCTGATCTTGTGGATAGAACCGTATCTCAATAATATGCAACAATAACTGCTTAATGGATGCTGGAGATCAGAAGGTTCTGATCATCACTCCAAATAATGTAAACTGTATGACCTGGCAAACGTTAACTCCTTTGCAGTTGCTGGAGGTTGTAAAAAAGGTACTGAAAAAAATGTATTACTAAAATGCAACATGTTTAAACTACTAAAATGCAACATGTTTAGACTGTATTGCACAATCCAGGCTTATTAATGAATTAATTCCTTAGTGCAATTGATAAAGCAGAACAATTAAAACAATATAAATACTGCATCAACTTTTGTTCAACAGCCTATACATCAGAAATATTACTGCATACAACATACTAATTTTAGGGGGGCTTACATGCAAGATATCTAAATCTCATTCTTGACCTCCCTATGTCTTCTCTGTCATCAAGAATAGCTATCCCCTCTGATATCATTCAGTACAGGTCTGACCTACTTGTATGGCAAATGATGCTGCATTGTTGCAGCATACACCTCCAGAGGCTACCGAGTCACACAGTGGACAAATTGTGACCTATTGTCGCCTCACAGTAAGACGCTGTCAGGTTCGATTCTCAGCTACAGCGTCTTCTGCGTGGAGACCTGCATGAATGGGCGTACCTTCGTTGAAGGTTGTGCATCAGGCCTGACAAGCCAGTACGTAAAAATCAACTGCCAATCATTAGCGGACCGGAGCTCCACTGTGGCGACCCCTAACCGGGAAAAGCCGAAAGACACATACATACAGGGTAATGAACCAGTCCTCCACAAGCTATACCAATATCCCACTAAGAGGCTGCCTCTCCCTAATTACCATAACTACTGTTTAAATCTGTCAGTGTACATACCATTTTGAACCTCTTGACGTTTACAGTTATCACAGAGATTTAGATTTCACTTAAAATTTTTATTTCAGATTTTACAGAAAATACACTGACAACCATTTTCTAAATGAAAACACACTCACATTGAAAACAGACAATATGAGAAACAATAAACTTCTCTTCCATTGAAACTCACATTTAGTTACAATGCATCTGGCAACCCATTAACTCATTCCCTCCAGTACAGCTCTTTTGATTGTGCACCTTTAACTCCTAGTGGGCGTGGCTTGAGTCTTTAAAAAATAAAGTTATCACCTTACAATTCTAACAAATACTCATTGACATAGGTCAAATATCAATACAATTGTGTTTGCCATCATGTATGCTTCAAGATAAAATATTCTGATACCTCGTATAGGGCATGGTTTTGGAATTATTAATGCAAATATGAACAAGCAATATATGTGAAAGTGCAGGAATTCAAAAGACAAATGTATAATGCATTTGCTAACAGCCTGGAGAATTCTAAAATATTCATGAACAGAGTAGGAGTACTGTCTGGTGAAGTAACTTGACAGAGTCACATAGAAGAGAAATGAAGGCTGATTGAATCAAACCATGTACTATAGGAAGCTGGTCTTAAACAGCTATTGCCATTATTAATCTGCACCAAGTGCTAAACAAACTGTTGTAGCCCAAACACAGTGCATTTCATACCTGTGTACCTGCAAAAAAAGTTAAATTAAAATCTATTCATATTTAAAATATTATCATTAAATGCACAGCCTCCATGCTAATGTATTCACAGCTAAATAATAAATACACTCTCAATGTATAACTGAACAAGGAAATCAAGGTTCACTTCCAAAGAACTGGGATCATATGATGATGCTACTGTTTACTACAATCAATTTCCTTTCTTTATACCATAAGTATTCTTATTTTATGGGTAGTTATTTGGCTTGCAGTCCATGGGACCATTGAGGTGCCTAGCTCAAATTTTCCTGTTGCCCCAGAGCAATGATTAGTTAAGTGACTTGCCCAAGGACAGGGCATAAATATGAGATAAAGTCAGATATTTTCTGCAAAACTGGAGATAGAAAACAATTGGATTAGCATCTGGTGTTAATCCAGGGGGATCTATTATCTGTCACCTTGGAATATATGGTCGACAGACCACACTGCTTTGTAGAGATGGTCTTCTATTGCCTCTTGGCTTTCGGTTACTGGCAAAAATACTTGCATCCTCATAGTGACTTTTTTTAGGCCCTGTCATAACAACAACATTCCTGACATGAAAAAATCTATTAGAGACAAACTCATGGTTATGCTGCTTAATGCTAGGAGTATAAATAGGAAACTTCTCTCACTGGAAGCACTCCTTACCTTGGAAGATGCCAATGTCTGTGCAGTTACAGAGACATGGTTCAAGGCTGCAGAGAGCATCAAGGCCATGTAAGGCTACAATGCCTTCCATACATTCAGACCTCAAAACAGGCATCTGGTTTAGGCACTTGGGCTTCAGGCCAGTTATTTTACATTAAGAAGGTTCGTGGTCTGCACTCTTGTGGGAGAAGAGGCTGGACTCTGCCCTTCTGAGCTGGGAATTTTCTGGTTAAAGGTTTATAGTGCCTGAATATTTGAACTGTATCTTACTGAAATTGGTTCACCTTGTTTGCTCTAGCATAGACTAGATCCAGGCCTACTGAATCTAGCTTTGTTTATATGCTTGTTGTTTGTTTGCTTGTTATTTCCCTGGAATCTAATTCCACCTAATACGCAACTTCTCAGCGCTTCTGTGGATCACTGGTGATATCTGCATTGCTTACTGTACTTATTTCCTTGTTTCACTTGAAAGAAAGTTACTGTTTGTCGTTTTTGAATTTAGTTACTTGTAACACATTGCACTCAAGTTACCTGGCACTTGCTCACTAAAGCAATTATATAAGTCAGCACTAAAAATTAAAAGCACTACACCCTCACTCCCCACTGGCCCTTGTTTTCAATTAAGGATTTCCCAATATTATTCTAGCATGTCCAAAGGTCAGTTGTCAATCTCCTCTCCGGTCCAGCTGGTGAATCTGGGAATCTTGAGGCAATGTTATAACTGCCTCATGTACACAGACAACCCTCTCCTCCTCCCACATAACACAAATACTTGTGAGAGATGCAGCTATTTAGCCAAACTGGAGGCTGAGCTCTCTCAACTCAGGACTGGCAAGACCAGACAGGAGGAGAAGGCAACTACACACACCACAAAACCAGCCTCACATAATGCTACCACTCCACTGAATCAAACACATAAACACACAAAGACATACTGGAGGCTCTGAGTAAAATTTACCTAAACAGCAGAGGCCTCCAAAGCAGACACCCAAACAACTGCTACCTCAAGACACCCCACAAGCAACACATAAACCACAAAAGCAGTGTGCAAAGCAGTCACAGCCCTTAAGGCCAAATACAACACCAAACATACTTGTCATAGGTGACTCCATAGTCAGACACACTGACGTCCCACTCACCAGGCTGAACAAGGAGAGGGTCACAGTAAGCTGCCTATCGGGCGCTAGAATCCGCCACATAACACAAGCACTCGGGTCACTCCATGGCAAGTACAAATATGACACAGTCATTGTCCATGCTGGTGTGAACGACCTGAGACCTCCCTGGACTACATGAAAAGAGACATAGAGGAGCTCTCTGAATATGTAGCCCAGGCAGGTATGACCCTAACCCTGAGCATTATCCTTCCTTCACCAAGAATGATGCCACAATATAGAGACAAGATGATCAGCTTTAACAATTGGCTTAATGTCTGGTGTCATTCAAAGGGGATCCAGTGTCTGTCTGCCTGGGATGACATGCTTGACAAGCCACTCTGCTTCGCAAGGGACGGCTTGCACCTGTCACCCCTGGGATTCTGGATATTGGCTAAGGCTCTTGCCACCCCCATAGTGCCTTTTTAGGCAAGGCTCAAATTCTAAACCTACCACCCTAGAAAACAAAAATGGGAAGAAACTGAGGGTAATGCTGCTCAATGCCAGAAGTCTAAATCTCAAAATGCGAGGCCCTTCTCAGTATGGAGAACATCGATGTCTGTGCTGTAACTGAAACCTGGTTCAAGGCTCCTGAGAGCACCCGGCACTATTAGGTTTTACCTCATATCTGGCTTCCCGCCCCAAAACCCGGACCACACCACAAAAGGAGGGGTGTATCCATATTCATAAAGGATACTCACACCTCCAGGTTGGTCAAACCTATCAAACAGCTTAGGAAACCATCCAGGTGCAACTAACCATAGGCAAAACTGCTCTACAAATTGTAGCATGCTACAGGCCACCCTCTCAAACTCAGGAACCCCACACAGCCTTCCTGAAGACACTGGAGGGTATAAATGTATCTCCAAACACCATCATATTGGGTGACTTGAATATAGACTGGGAACATTACTCAAGCCCTAACTTTCTAGCCCAACGGTTCCTGGAGTTCATAAATTCAAATGCCATGGAACAGCTAGTCACTGTTCCACGAGAGGAGAAAATATACTAGATCTCATTGTCACAAACATGGGGACAAAATGCTCCACACGAAGTATATCCCTCATTGGTGAGATCTGATCATAAACTAATCTCACTGGAAATCCACATCCGCCCCCACCCCAAGCAAAAGACCATAGTGAAGAACTTCTCTAAAGCAAACTTCACACTACTCAAGACTGGTGTGGTATCCTTCAAGGCCCCTGAGCCAGAAGAAACCACAACCCAAGCGAAGCCCTTACAAATGCCTTCTATGAACACCTCCAGGACTGCATGGATCAGGCAATCCCAAATAAAACCAAGACTCTTTCCACAAAGGGCAAACGTCCAGTCTGGTGGACCCCAGCCATTAACAAACTTTACAATAAGAGGAGAAAGCTATTACATGATAGAACAAAATCCATAATGATCATTATTAGTAAAAAGCACTCATAAAATCAACTAAGGCCAATTTTGAAAGAAAAATTGCCATGGATTCAAAGGACAATCATAAGGCCTTTTCAGCTATGTTAGGAACCTGGGTGGAAACTCCCAGATATGCTCAGAATTAGTCCAAAATGATACAAAAATCATTGAACCCACAGACATTGCCAACATACTGGCAGACAGGTTCAGTGCAAACTTCACCCCTCTCCCCTAAAGGAGAGATAACTATCCCAGCCGAGTGTAGCCTCCCGGACATCTCAAATGCGCAGGTGAAAGCTGCTCTCTAAAGCTAAAAACACAGCATCAATGGGACTGGATGGTGTCCCCGGCTGTGTGCTACACGAGCTAAATGAGGAATTAAACCGCACATAAGGCAGCTGTTTAATCTCAGCCTTACCACAGGATACGTGCCCAAGGAGTGGCGTACGGCAACTGTGGTCCCACTCCACAAAGGCGGTGCCTCTACAGACCCTGGTAATTACCGCCCATAAGCTTAACAAGTCTAGTCTGCAAAGCTATGGAGAGGATCATAATGGAGCTCATAAACAAAGATATAGGGGACTTGCAGACATTGGACCCGACCCAGTTTGGCTTTGTCAAGGGAAGATCATGCCTTTTGAACTTGGTTGACTTCTTGAAACAGTCACCAAGGCAATTGATGAGGAAAGGCAGTCCATACAGCCTACCTTGACCTTGCAACACAATACCATTGTAGAAAAACTTACCAGCTTAAATGTAAACCCATATGTCACAAGATGGGTTGCAAACTGGCTTAAGGACAGAACCCACAGGGTTAGAGTTGCTGGCGCTGTGTCAGACTCCAAGCCGGTCACAAGTGGTGTCCCACAGGGCTCGGTCCTTGGCCCCTATTGTTTGGCATCTACTTCTCAGAAGTACAGGCCAACATGGGAGGACTTTGCTGACAAAGTTTGCAGACGACTGCAAACTGGGCCATAGTGGAAAGTGCATCGGACACGGATATCCTTCAGAAGGGACTCATGGAAACAGATAGCTGGTGCCAGAGCCATGTCCTGAAGTTAAATGCCACAAAATGTATAGTCATACCCTTCAGGAAAAACAAGGTAACCCCAAGCTACCATATAGGTGGCAATCCACTAAGCACAGAAGAGGTTATCAGGGACCTGGGGACCCAGGTTGACTGTGGCCTTTCTTTTGACACTCACATTGCTAAAGTGGTTAGAAAGACCTTCTACATTGCCCACCTGATCATGAAGGGATTCACATCCAGATCTAGTGAGGTCATTGTTCCCCTGTACTCTTCACTTATCAGACCAATGATCGAGTACAATGCCCCATTTGGGATGTATCTCACCCGACATCTGCAGCAATTGGAGAGACCCCAAAAGTTCCTCACCAAAAGGATAAAGGGACTCCAAAATCTGTCATATGCTGCCAGATTGAAGAAACTCCAGCTCTATTCAGTCGCATACCGTCTGCTCAGAGGTGACATGTGCCTGACATACAAGGCCATGTCCAACCCGGAATTAATGGACATGCTCCACCTCAAAAAATCCAAATCCACCAAAACCACTAGAGCAAGCGACTTAAACCTTAGCACGGATATAAATAGGACGTGCTGGAGGGATAGATTTATCACTCAGAGACTCCCTATGCTGTGGAATAAAATCCCGGTCCATGTGAGGCAGAGCACCTCGCTGACTCTGTTCAAGAGAAATCTAGACCTGTGGATGGGAGATCGTAGGTTTACCCCAGGAATCAACTCTGTGTCACTGCTGGAATGAGGCACAACAAACTAATGGGCACAGTATTTTTTCATATAAGGGGTGGCGTAAGCCACAATAATTTGGGCTAGGCTTATAAATGCCTTAGGGCAGATAGCCTAGTATAAACCTATGAACCTATGAACCTAAGAACCAAAAGCAGAGGTGTATTCATCTTCATTAAAGAAAAATACACTTCAAGAATGGTCAAACAGTATGCCTCCTTAGAGCTACTCCATGTCCAACTAACTGTAGGTAAAACCCCCGTCCATACCATTGTTAGCTATAGGTCTCCCACCATGAACCATGACAACAACTTTGCCTACCTGGGCCTACTTGAGTCACTCAATTTACAGCCAAACACCTTGGTTATGGGTGATTTCAATTATCCTTCAATCGATTGGGAGTCATATATGAGCACAAACATGCTTGCCCTAAGATCCTGGACTTTGTTAATACAAATGCTCTGGGACAAATAGTCTGCATCCCCCAAAGGGCTTGAATGTCCTAGACTTACTACTCACCAACATAGGGGGTCTTTGAATTACCCCCTGTGTTGTCCTCCCTAGTAAGGTATGACCATAAATCAGTCTCATTCAAAGTAATGATCATATTATTCCCCCCTCAAGAGCAAAATGGATGAAAACGTTCTCCAAAGCAAGCTATAACCTAAAATGACATAAATAGTTTCAAACACTCTGCTACCAATGTCAACAATGACTTCTATACAGAGGTGTACACAAATGCTTTGTATAAACACCTGTACAAATGTATAGACTCAGCTGTACCTGACTGGGTCAAAATGAGGCCCTCACAAAACAAACAAGCCACCCCAGTGGACATCAAGCATAACAAAGTTATGCAACAAGAGTAATAAACTAATGTCTAAGAACAACAGGGAACTGACTAAACAGAGGAAGGACACCCTCCACAGCTTGAACAAACAAATTATATATCTTGTAAAGTCCTCTAAAACCAATCACAAAGATAAAATAGCATCCCTAGCTATGGATAATCACAAGGCATTCTTTTTCTACATCAGAAATCTAAAAGAGAAGGCCCAGCTTTGTGCCGAACTAGTAGTGGATGGTGTGATGCTGCTAGTCCAGCCAGCTGGAATTTTGTAAATAATTCTATGTCATTTGTGAATATTGCTATGATTTATACAGAACTGTATGTTATGTACTGAAATTCAAGAATGTAACTACAGTGTACCCTACTGGAAAAAATAAAAACAATTTAAACAATTGAATATCTATCCGAAAGGAAGCGCCAGATACGGTATCATCAGTGTTTTGTTCGTACAAAAAAAGACCAGTTTTTTATTTATTTAAAGTTTGGCTCTCAACCCGTGGTCATAACAATAATGTATATAAACTATATACCTTTGCAAATGTATGTTTTAATAGTAGAAGTTGGAACATACAGAGTTAACTTGCAAAACCTCAAGAAAATAAGTTGAAATCCATGTGTTTTACAATTATGTTATCTCTCAGTTTCAGCTCAGCGCAGACACAATGTCTACAGCTAGAGATTTTTCTATTGTCTTGAAACAGAAATAACTACTAGGTTTCAAATGTAAAAGTGTTTAATTGTTGTACAGTTCCAGTTCTGAGCAAACCTCTGAGAGATATGTCCTTCTCACACAGAGTTTATAAAATTCTGTTGGTATCTGTCAGCCTAGAAACTGAAGGCAGGTGACAAAGAGTGATGTCATCCAAATTGACCCAGCAGTAATGTATAATAGTAATTTAAGAACTGTCTCAGAGAAAGACTGTGCATTTTGTATCTTGTCTTGGACCTAGAAACATCCTTTCAGCACTTCTGCCTGCATGTTGCTCTGTAAGTAAGATTTAGGCATATATTTCTTTTAGATATAGATAGGAATATAGTAAAGATTAGTTTAGATGTTTTCTGTATTTATTTGAGACCGTCCTGCAATGTTGTTTTAAAACATTTCCTGTGATTCTGAACTCTGCAGTTATTGTGTTGTTTGAGTATTGTCTTGTTCTTTTATTTTTTATTAAATATATGTAAACCTATCTTTGTGGCTGATATTTGTGAGGCATATTTAAGCTCTTAAAGTACTTGCATATGTATTTGGTGATACTGTACAGGCCAGTCCAATAGCCTTTCTCTTGGTCACACTTACCATTTGGATAATAGTAACATTACACAGTAGGACTGGTCACTCTTTGTAAGGGCCTTTATAGTAGCTGATAAGTAGGGGTTGGTGGCAGTGATAACTACCTTATAGTCTGGGCAGAAGGGGGCATAGCTAGTAAACATGTGCCAGCCTTCCACAGGTGTGTGTGTGTGTGTGTGTGTGTGTGTGTGTGTGTGTGTGTGTGTGTGTGTGTGTGTGTGTATGTGTGTATATGTGTAAATCAAATCTCAAAGTTTGTGTGTGTCAGCTACTTGGGCCAGGAAACAAGCAGTGTTTGGACAGAGAGGGTACTGGAGGTCTTGGCTTGACCCCTCAGCTGAGATATTTACCCTATAGCTGTGCCAGTGGGGACTCTTATTGGAGATCTGGAGAAAGAGGGAGAAACAAGCCCCAGACTGACTGCGATCTCTTTGTGCTCTTAAGGGAAATTGCACTTTACTGTGTGTGTACTTGTCATCCTCCCAATGTGTACATCCCTCACTGGTGCTAGTGGTGAGGATTAAGGCTCCTTGATTACTGGGCCAGTGCAGGGGCTTCACAGATGGTACCACTCATGCAGACCTTGAGGACATCCCCAACCTGCTAGCAGACAATGTGGTGCAAACTTCACCCCCCTGTCCCCACCAGACATACCCAAAGGCATACCTGTCACCAGTCCTCTACCTAGTATCTCCAAAGAACAGGTCATAACTGCACTTTCCATGACCAAAAACACAGCATTTATGGGGCCAGATAACATCCCAGACTGCCTACTATATTGTCTAAAACAGGATCTAGCAGAACCACTTGGCACACTCTTCAACCACAGTCTAAGTACTGGCTTTGTCCCTGCAGAGTGGAAAACAGCAACAGTAATTTCCTTGCACAAAGGGGGCCTATCAACTGACCCTGAGAACTATAGACTCATAAGCCTAACCAACCTTATCATGCAAGTGCATGGAGAGAATCATCATGGACCTTACCAACAAAGACATAGCTGACCTTCAAACTATTGACCTGACCCAATTTGGCTTCGTTAGGGTTAGATCATGCTTATTAAACCTGGTGGACCTTTTTGAGATTGTTACCAAATCCCTGGATGAAGGTAAAACAGTACCTACAGCCTATCTTGACTTAGCCAAGGCTTTTGACACAATCCCCCACTCAGGCATCATTGAGAAACTCACCCAGATGGGAATTAGCCCATATGTTACTAGATGGGTAGCCAACTGGCTCACTGACAGAACACATACAGTCAAAGTTGGGAATTCCACCTCTACTAGCAGACCAGTTACCTGTGTTTTGCGCTGGGCATGCTACTGTTTGGAATCTATTTCTCAGAAGTCCAGGTGAAACGAGATTGTCTGCGGCTTACCAAGTTCACTGATGATTGCAAACTAGGTGTAATCATTGAGTCCCCAATGATGATGACATACTACAAAAAGAGCTTACACAGACAAATGTTTGGGGCTAAAGCCACGAACTTACACTAAACACAAAATATCATCCCTTTTTGGCAAAGTGGAAGTCCCAGTAAATGACAATATTAACAGTACCCCCCTTAGCTCAAACCCTGTGGTGAGTGATTTGGAAACATATGGTGATAGCAACCTTAACTTTAATCACTATGTGTCCACAGTGGTAAGGAAGGCCTTCTATGTTGCACATCTCATATATAAGGGCATCGCATCCAGAGCTGTACTCAACCCTCATCAGACCAGTAATACAGTACAAAGATCCCCTCTGTATGTACCTCACCAGATACCTGCAGCAGCTGGAGAGACCTCAGAGGTTTCTCATCAAGAAAATTCAGGGTCTTCAACACATGACCTACATGGACATACTGAAGGCCCTGTCAATGTAGTCTGCATCTTATAGGCTGTTGAGAGGTGACTTGTGCCTGGCCTACAGAGCAGTCTCAGACCCTGCTATAATAGAAATGCACATCTGCAAGTCAAATGGGACAAGATTCACTCACTCTAGGGATCTTAACCTAGTGTGTGACATTAACAGGACATGCTGTCAGATATGTCTCCTACAGATTACCACTCCTCTGGAATAAACTCCCAATAGACATAAAACAGAGCTCCTCAATGACCCTATTTAAGTGTAACTTAGACAAGTGGATGGGAGACCATAAATTTACCACGGGGGTGTCACCTATATCTCCCTTAGAAAAGGGCAGTCAGTGCTGATCATAGACTTGTGCTGCAAATATAGACCATACAACTTGGTCAATAGGGGAGCAAGGGTGTAACATGGCTAGGCTTATAAAGGCCCCAGGGCCAATAGCCTAGTAACCTCCTATGAATCTATGAACCTATAAGAGTAGATTACTCTAAATAACTTAAAACGTTAACAAAACAATAGGTATTGAACCAACATGTGTATTTGTGAACCAGAAAATCTCTGAACCAGTAATGACTGACACTGGTTTGCTGTAATCTTCATTGATTTACCAAAAAAAAAAAAATTAACATTACACACACACACACACACACACACACACACACACACACACACACACACACACACACACACACACACACACACACACACACCTGTCCAGTTACAAAAGTACCTTTCTTGAGAGCATGGACCCTGTCTCATTTCAGTAGTAAGAAAACAGCAGCAGCAAAATCTCCAGCGAGCAGTGTTCATGCAAACAATATAAAATTGGGAGATAGACCACATATTACCTATAGAATAGGCCTAAATTTTAAAGATTTGTTGGAAATGAACAATCAAAAATGCCCCAACAACCGGGGGATGAGAAAGTGTGGGAGATGTCAGCAGTGCCAGCACATTATGGTAACTAATAAAGTTCACACACATAACAAAATCTACACCATCAATGGAAAATTTAACTGTGAAACAGCAGGAGTAGTATATGCTGCTTTATGCCAATGTTACCAAAGCTACTACATTGGTAAAACTGAAAGAATGTTTAAGCAGAGAATTTATGAACACCAATACCAAATTAGTAGGGGTAATACCACAAATGCTTTGGCTGGACACATTCTAGAATACCCCACACATAAATTCCAGTTTACAATATTACAACAAATAGGAACATTAGAGGTGGGCCCCTGTAAATTAAAACTTGAAGAACAGGAACTTGTTTGGCAAATTAAAACATATGCACATGTTCCACCGAGGCTTAATGAATACTGCTCGATAAAATGTGATTTGAAATTAAAAGCCCTACAAAGGTGAAATTCGGTTGTATAACAACTTTTCTAATATTTGAATGAATTTATAAATATGTATTTATGTATACATATCTATCAGTATATATTTATAAGAATTTTATATTTCCATTTGTTTGAGTTGTTCAAGTTGTTATCTAGCATTTAACAGTATTTAGATTAATTTATATACACAAGAAAATTAAGTAATAAGACTTATGTGTTGTGATTTTAAAGTTGTTGCTGATTTAAAAAAAAAAAGCATTTATATTTATTTACATATACATTTTACCTTGTATAACATTGGCTCTTTAAATTTCTCAAGTTATGTTAATTGGTTTTATAATTAATTATCTCATCTTAATTGACAGTTTTATTTTAACTGAGGACTCTTGGGGATTCTTTGTCTGAAGAAGTTCATGTATTTCCTGAATGAAAGCGCTAACAATAAACTGGTTGTAATTCTACAGCTTGCTGCCTATCTTTGTATTTGTTTTTGGTTACAATTTTATTTTTTGTTTTGTGTTTAGACCAGCTTTATGTATTTGCATGGATATAGTAGGGACATTTGAGTTTTTCAACCCTGTCTACATATGTTTGTGGGCCTGTAGAAGGTATATGACCACTTAATACTGAACATTCTATGGAAGGTGCTTGAATAATATGAGATGAGGACCACTGCTGCTTGCCACTTGGTCTCACTATTTGAGGAGAAAGAATTGTATCCATCTGCTTGCTGCTATTTTCCATGGTTCCCTAGGGTATTCAGATATATAAATGGGTGTACAGTTTAGTGCTGTGTTGCTTTGGCAAACAAGTATTTTGTAATCTTTTAAATAATTCTTCCATAGGGACAAACTAAAAATTTCCTCCACCCATACTTCTGTTTCATGTGGAATCTCTGTTCATGTTTTTGCAGATAATTAGGATTAACCTTCTCTCTTTTAACATTTTTGCATTCAGTTAGAAGAAAGTGTTATCTCTTCTTTTACTTCCCATAATGCATTATATTTGGAAATACATACCTCAGATGAGATGTACTTTGGATTATTTGTGTAAAATATCTTACATTTATGTACTATGTTCCCTCTTTCTCACTCACACATGTATTCTCTCTCTCTCTCTCTCTCTCTCTCGTTTGTTTCTTTTTCAATATTTCTAAGTGCCAGGCTGTTCAAATTGCATAGTTTCTCACCATGTGTGGAGCAAGACTGCATGTCTAGACAGTATGCAACATTTTCCTTCCCTTTTCTGTATTTTGGTACAGACTACTATGCCTGCAGTATTAGAGACCAGTTATCTATCATCATTGGTGGTTTGGACATTAGATTATTAAAAATTGCATCTGATGTTGTCTGGTCTATCCCTTCCTCAATGGATATGTCTTTGGATCTGAACTGGATCTGATTTTAGTCACTCTCAGGCTTCAGATCTGGTGATCAAGCCACAATCCCCTTGTAATGAGCAAGTTATTTCAAAACTCCTTTGCCACTGAATGCTATAGATATGGTCCTTGGTGTTCAGGCCATTTTTTCTGGGAGATAAGTCATAGTCTCATAATTTTGTTTTTCTTCTTGTTAGGAGTCCTACCATCTTCTTTCTCTTTCTCCCCGATATAATATAAACAAGTCTTATTGTTAGCTATTAACTTTATTCAGGTTTTCCAGTCTATTGGATGCCCATATGTTTTTCTCCACTCTCTATCTTTGTTTCTTAACAGTGTGTATTTTTTTCTTGCTGTGTGGTATGGGAATTTTATTCTGTTGTTTAATTGTAGTTTAATTGTTGTTGCAGTGTCCAAAAAAACATTTGTGCCTTAAAAAAGCGTGTGGCTTACACCCACAAATAGCCAGACTCTGACACTCATCAGAAATGCTTTTTTTGTTTAGGAGATGCACACTTGGATGTTCAGTGTAGCTTTTGTGAGGTCTTTGGTCACAGAGCATTAGTTGTGAGATGAAACAAAATGGTTTCGAAAGGGCTTCTCCTTGCATCTGTGGGAAGAAGTATCCCTTTTCATTCATCTGGGGCCTCTGCTGCATCTCTAATCTCTAAGAAGCCAGCTGACTGTGCTAGCAGTGAAAACAAAAACAAGATAAAGAAAAGGAAGGAGAAAATGCAAAACCTAAAGTCTCAAAGAAATGACCTCTGGATCATTCTCCTTATTTGCCTCTGACTTCTAAGCTAGTAAAATCCTTGGACCTGGTCTTGATTTTGGAACTAATCCTCAATGGATCTAGTACTCCACCTCTCCCAGAATTTTGATTGTTCCTGGGCTGGTATCCCTGGTTAAGATCCTCCTGGATCTCAAGGCCTTCCGCCTCTGCTTCCTCTTTCCTCTCAGTCAGGTCATCTAGGAGTCTTTTTGAGGCTGGCATAGACAGGATGATGAGGAAATTCCTTAGGATCCAAATCCAGCTGGGGGTCTTCAAGGGACTGGTTTCTTCTCCCTGTCAAGTACTACTTCCTTCTCCAATCCACCCTGTGGTATAAGGGGTAATCAGATCCAAATTCCCTCTAGAGTGTGACTCCATCAGAGTTGAAGATGTGGGCTTCTTTGACTCTGATAGTTTCTTTGATATATTCAGCTCCGGACATTTTAGAGCCTTCTGAATCTTAGAGCCATGTGGTCATCTTTAGATCCATGGGAGTAGGTTCAGTGCTGAGACTTCTGGATACATTCCTCCCTTTCGGGGTTTCAGTGCTGGACAGCTCAGCTCCACTGTCAGCATCAGAAATGAGAAGAGCAATTTATTGGCATCAGCCTTTCATATGGGCCCCAGGTCTTTCAGTGGAGCCTCCCAGCTCTGTCTCCTACTCAGCCTTCAATGGTTTTGTTAGAGTGCTCTCTCAATCCATTTTGAGCTCAGATCCATCCATCCTGTAGGATTTTTCAAGAGTCCTGAACCTGCTCATCCTGTCCCATCAGGACAGCCCGCATCCAAAAACCTTGAGCCTGTTCTGGTTGAAGAACCCCTACCAGCTTCTGAGTCACCTCCAAAACATAACACAAAAGAGATGTGTCAGAAGTACAAGTGTAAAAGGAGATACTTCGATTCTCCTCAAGAATCACTCTGATACTGACCTTGATGAAGGGGAAGGCTCTCCTTGATCCCCTCCTGATGTCATGTTCAAAGGAATTTTGGAACTGCTGAGACAGAAAGGGGGTGATCTACTGAAGCATATTCTCAAGAGAAGTCAATATTCTTCAAGGCTTTTGGAGCTAGCCCATCTGCTTCTTGGGGAGTCCATTCCACAGACAATATTGTAAACCTCATCTTCAAATAGGCATGGACAGAACTGGACATAGTTTAGCCAATTCAATGTAAATATGACTAACTTCTGGTGTCACCCAGAGATCATCCCCACTAGAAGAAGGGCCCTGGCATGGATTCTATGATGGTGACAGCAGCTACCAAGAAGGAATTGGCAGAAGAGAGTTCTACTTTTCATCCATTTAACAGCAGTCTAATGGATTGGACAGGTTTGGGAAGTGACTCTACATTTCAGCAACCTTCACCATCTGGGTGCTGAACTTTATGGCATGTGTCACTCATTTTCAGATACATTTGACCAAAAAGCTTTTTAATTCTCTCTCAGGGTCCTTATCTGCTGAGCAGAGGAAATCCATTGACTTGAAGCTGGCTACCCTTTAATCCTTATCCAACATCTCAATGTATCTTATTTCCAGTGCCATGGAATATGCTTCTAGAACAGTGTCCACTGGCAGAACCATTAGGAGATATGATTGGATGTGTTTTGTGATTTTGTAGAACATTTTAAAATGTCCTTTGCTAATGCCCTTACTGATGGATTGACAGTCGTTGGTCTGAAAGTGAAAGAAATGCTTTCCCAGAAGTGAACAAGATGACAAGATCCTGCCTGCCTTAGGAATCAAGCTTTCTACCCCCTCAGAGGACCTTCTGGAGGAATTGAAAGGGTAGGTAGAAGCTTTGGCTCCATAAGATGCAAGAGTTTATTCCAGACACTTCTGGAGACAGAGCCCCATGAGGCATGGGGTGAACTCTAATGGTGAACATCACCCTCTAGGGCGTAAGCGGTTTGCAATACCATGACTTTCAGGGTCCTTTCTCCAAGATGCCCTACCATTGCTCCTAAATGTTAGCCCAACTGCTGCTTTCTGGAGACAGTTGGGTGGAGCTGATCACTACATCTGATGACTTGGACATCCATCACCTAAGATGCATGGTTGCAGAAGATAATAATCAGAGGCTATCTCATTACCTTTATTTCTCCCACTATGTCTACAAAGAAACTTCTGGGTGTTCCACCCTCACAAAGGGAAGCAGCTGCTTCAGAAATAAGGAAGCTTCTAAATAATAAAGTCATCCAAGAGTTTTAACCAGACCAAAGAAGATCTGGAATTTACTCAAAATTCTTTTTAGTGTCAAAGAAAAATGGAGACCTAAGTCATCTAAACAAATTTGTAAGACAAACAAAGTTTCAGATGGTTATGGTAGAATCTATTCTTCCTTTGCTAAGGGAAAAACAACTGGATGTACTTGAGTGACCTCCAGGATATGTACTACCACATAAAATGGACAGATGATCCAGGAGGTCCTTTCACTTTTGGCTGGGAACCACTTGTTTCCAATTCAGCCCTGCCCTTGGGTCTCACCACAGCACCCCAGGTGTTCATCACGTGAATGGCAGTGGTTGCAGCTCACTTTCAACTGCAGGGGTTCTGAGTGTTCCTTTATCTAGATGACTGGCTTATCACCATCCTCTCCAGGAATCTATTCCTTTAGGCAAAGGACTCTTTGTTTTTTCTTTACTCAAATCACATATAGCAAAGTCCAAATTATAGCACATTCAGTCTTTGGAATTTACTGAAATTCTGTTGGATACAGAATTTCAAATTGCCAAGCTTCTTCAAACCAGGATTTCACCTCTTCACAGGCAAGCTTTAACTTTGCATGCTTGTCAGAAGTCACCAAGACTGATCCTAAGT
Organism: Protopterus annectens; assembly: GCF_019279795.1. NCBI lineage: Eukaryota > Metazoa > Chordata > Ceratodontiformes > Protopteridae > Protopterus > Protopterus annectens. The sequence continues at coordinate 304,108,376 of NC_056726.1, forward strand.
ATCTTAGGTTCCATTGCAGCAGTGATTACCATAAGTCTGCTGGCCAGATATCACTTGAGAGTTCTACAGTAGACCTTGCCAGTCCAGTGGTCTATAAGATAATATCCCAAGTCCTTTCAAGTGTCACTAACAGAGATTTGCAAATTTGCAGATGGTGGTTAGAGTCACTGGTTGTATATCAGGGACATCCTTTTATTCTACCTTTAGCAAAAGCCATGATGACCATTGATGCATCACACCTAGGGTGAGGTGGGGGCATTTAGTGGGAAAGAAAGTCCAAGACATATGGTCCCTATGATGATGTGAGATATGCCAGCTGTGCTAGGGGGTGTAGGGCAGTGCATGTGTAACATATGCCAGCCTACCTAGCTGGATATTTCTAAAGAATTATATGTCACAACTATCAAACTGATTTGTAAAGATGCTTGTACTAAATATGTATTTGTAAAATTGCTTGTGTTAAAAATGTATCAACAGTGGGTCCTGCTGGACAGAAAAGAAATATACATGTATGTCAGACTGTATTGTTCTAACTGATTAAATATATATATATATATATATATATATATATATATATTTTTTTTTTTTTAACAGAGGATACTGGAAGGAAAGTGATTAAGCACAGCCCCAGTTAACCTTAAGAAAAATAGCCTGGAATTAAATGACTTGGTTTAGGTCATATAAATTCTATCTCACAGGTCTGAATGGAACCAGAGATGCAATGTCTATGAAAAACCTTTCTGCAGGGCGGGTAGAAGTGTTGGAATTGTTTTATAGCTTCCAGATGCTGTACTAAGCCTTAGAAATGTGCTGTGTGTATTTTGACACATCTGTGCCAAATCCTGGCTCAGTTGCTAGTGAGGGGCTAGTGTGGGAACCACAGAGTCAGGTGACTAGATGTGATGTCATTCTGTAGCCAGCACTGAAATGTTATTTAGATACTAGTGAGAGATATGATAGGGCACTCAGCACTCTGTTATTAGAACTGACAACAAATACACTCATCCATTTCATCTTGCCTTGCTTTAGCAAGTAATTAGAGAACAGTAATTCTTCAGTCAGTTAGGAAAATATAGTGAGATTAGTTAAATATTGTTTTTCTGTATCTGTCTGAATCATTCCATCTGTGTTGTTTTTATATTTCCTGTGAATATTCAGAATTGTCATATTTATTTTCTTTTATTAAATATATCTAGACCTTTCATTGTGGCTGGTCTTTTAGAAAATATTTAACCTTTGAGAGCACTTGCATTTATTTAGTGGCACTGTGGCTTCACGTCCCTGAAAGTATTCCCACTTGGTCAAATATTACCATTTGTATAAGTGTTAATTTTACTGAGAGTAATTGGGTACCCTGGTAACAGCCTTAGAGTAGGTGGTTTTGTAGGTGTTCTGGTGGCAGTGTATCTAAATTATAGTCTGGCTGGAGGTGGCAAAGTGGGTAAGCAGTGCCAGCCTTTTACAGGTGTGTGTGTGTGTGTGTGTGTGTGTGTGTGTGTGTGTGTGTGTGTGTGTGTGTGTGTGTGTGTGTGTGTGTGTGTGTGTGTGTGTGTGTGTGTGTGTGTGTGTGTGTGTGTGTGTGTGTGTGTCAGCTACTTAGAACAGGGACACAGAACACTGATTTCACACAGAGAGTGGTGGAGGACTTGGATTGGAACACCGGGCTAAGGATTCAACTCTGAGGTGGCCAGTGTGGAGTCTTATTTGAGGCCTGAGGTGTGAATTCCCTGTGTGCTCTTAAGGGAAATTGTACTTGGTGCAGAGTTGCTTCTGAAAAAGAGTGTGCATATCTATTTTCTTTCTCAGTGAATGTTCCCCACCGGAACATTGGTCAGTGGTGAGGATTGAGGCTCCTTGATCACTGGCCAAGAGGAGGGATATCACAATCCCCAACAGAGGCCTGTCTTCACATGAACAATTTGGAGATGAGCAACATCCTGCTAGTCTTACAGGCATTCTAGAATGCTATCTCCTCTGGTAAATATCTATCTAAACAAACAACATGGTGGTGGTTTGGTACATCAACAAACAGGGAGGAACCTGATCTTACCACTTGTGTCAAGAGGCCATGAGAGTATAACAATAGCCAATGTCTTCCCACCTCTTTCTGATAGCAGTGCACATTCTGGGGAAGTCCAGTGTTCTAGCAGACATGTTAAGCAGATCTATCCTTCAACCTCATGAGTGGTCCCTGAATGCAGTAAAAGCAGACTGCATATTCACACATTAGGGCTGTCCTTGCTACAACAAGTGCAGCAAGTAGTTTGCTCTGATCTCCAGGAGTGACAGTCACTGAGGGATGCTCTGGTCCACAACTGGCCCTCTGGATGCATTTTTGCCTTTCCTCCTACCTCTCTGTTACCTGAATTCCTACAGAAAGCACAAGCAGGGAATGTCACAGTCATCCTCATAGTGCCATATTGGCCCTGACTGGTGTGTTTCCCTTCCTCTGGCCTCACCTAGTTCAACCTCTTTGGGTACTGGACCCGGCTCCAGATCTTCTGTCTCATCCATCAGGATAACCTCACATGGACATTCAGTCTATCATCCTAATCACATGGGGTTCTCCATTTCCAGTGATGAGTAGGCAGTCCCGGTTTTATCCCTCTATCACTTGTATTTAACCCCTTCTCAGAGACCTTCTACCAGGAAGATGTACAAAAGGAAATAGAGAAATGTTTCCATCTGGATCTCCAACAAAAACAGATTACTTTTCAACTCCTCTCCTAGCTATTCTAGTTTGGCCCAGCTACTCCACTATCACAGAACAGCTTGCAGCCATTTCTTCCTTTCACATTGAAGAAAACTGCATTCCCATTGCTTCCATTAAGCTTTTCTCAGAGGTACATTTCTTCTCCACCCTCCACTCAGGGATACAACTTTACCTTGGGATATTACTATTCTTTTGCAGGCTTTTACTGCCCCCCCCCTTGAATCTGCAGGCAAAGCTGATTTGAAACTCTTATCATAAAAAACTCTGTTTTTGGTGGCCCTCACCTCTGCCAGGAAAATTTCTGGGCTCCATAAATTATCTTCAAAACCTCCATATCTGATCCTTCACATAGATAGAGTACCTTTGAGAATTAACCCATCTTTTCTTCTTAAATAGGCTTTGGAATCATCAGTGAATCAGTTAGTCAACCTCCCAGCACTCTTTCCAAATGTTTCCAACAAAGCAAGTACACATTGTAAAAATAAATGAAGAAATACCAAACCAACAGGCTTCGGTAGTTCTTCATTTATTTTATTCTTATTTTTGTCTTACCAACCTTTATTCTGCTATCATATATATTTTTTGCTCAAGTACACATTATACTTACTGGATATGCATCATCAAGTATATTTCTATTTACATAGAACCAAGACAACCAAGAAGACTGCCCAGTTATTTTTATAGCTTCCTCCAGCTAAGATGGGTAAAGGAGTGTCCAAAGACATGCTCTTCCATTGGCTTTTGGATTGTATCTGTCATGTCTACAAAGAAAACAGTTTGTCTTATCTAATTTACAGCTCATTTGACAAGATCTTTAGCTTTTTCTACAGCCTTCTTCTCCAGGATACCCCTTGATGACCCATGCGCTGCTACTACTTGATCCAAATTTTATACCTTTATTTTACAATCAAGGTCAAGAGCCTCTTTTAGTTTGACTGCACTCTGGAAACCTTTCTACGAAACTTCTCAAGTGTTATGGTAGTTGAGGAATGGATGGAAGAGACAAAATCAGATACAAATGTTATGTACTCACCATAACAATAGATATGCATTGCCTGCTTCTGTCTTTCCTCAACATTCCTTCCTCCTTCTCCCATCTTTATTATTCCTTTTATTCATTCTTGGAATTACCTTATTGATCTACCTTTAATTACCACAAATCTTAATTTCAAGTCTACGCATGGCAGCTGGTTTCTTCTTTTCTTTCTGTCCTGTTGCCTGGCTTTTTGTTAAGTCTCTTAGTACAGCTGGGGAAGTCTACCCTGTTGTAGCATTGTGGACAAACTTAATCTGAGGTAGCTTGCTCTTTAAAAGGGGATTATGGGTTAGGGGAGGAGCTTGAGAGTGGCTGAAGTTGGATCCAATGTGAAGACCCATCTGCTGAAGAAGGACAACACAGATCTGTCATAATGATGAGTACATGCCCTTCATTTCTAATAGTTTGTGGTCTGTGATTTTGTTATACTCCCAAGTATTTACATGTGAAAGTGTTCATCCACCACTCATTGGCTAGAATATACTTCTCTGTATGGCTGTACCTTTTCCAACACTTGTTAGTGATCTGCTAGCATTATTTCTTTCCCTCTCTGATTGCTGTCTTGTAGCTGACTTAAAATTACCCATAGGCTTGCTGCACTGGCATCAACTACTATTATGGCACTGCACCAGGTGTAAGAGTAGGATGTACCATTATTTGAGATTATACCTTTCATTAAATGTTGAAAGGCTCGATGATATAGTTTTGCTTGATGGTATAGTTCTGAACACATTAAAAGGTATCTGTATTTGTGAACTTTCTAAGTTGTATATTGATGGTGCTGAACAAGATATAAGTCACTATGTCTAATGACTTTTGCATGTTTAACATTTTTGTGGGTTTTTTGTCATAAACCGATTTTATTTTTGATGGCCCTGGTACTAGCTCTTCATAAGAAAGACCACAGTGAAGAACTTCTCAGCTGAACACCATGTATAGTCATACCCTTTGGGAAACATTGCCAAAGTGGTTAGGAAGACCTTTATATATTGCCCACCTTATCATGAAGGGTTTCACATCTAGATCAAGAGATTCTACCCGACACCTGCAGCAGTTGGAAATCCAACAGAATCCCACTACTAGACAGAGCCACAGTAACATCCGAACCTATGAACCTATTCATACAGTTCTGGTCATTCTTTATAAAATCTTACTTTTCTCTGCTTAAAATCATCACATTTCCTTCCAATCTGTTAATATGCTTTTCATTGTCTTATATCAGTGTGCATTGTTTGCATATTTAATTATTTAATCACTACAATTTTTAACATTTATATTGCTTTGTAACACATGCTTAACAGAATCTGACAAATCTCAGTTGCTAAACTAACAATAAAGTTGTATGCATACCATTAGACAATGTACCCATCCAGACATTCATATGTGGAGAATGAAGTACAACCTCTCCTTTCTGAATACAGCACAAGTTCCAGGTGAGCTGATCTTACGGTGGCTTTGTTGAATACCTTTGATATATTTGTTTAATTTATTATGCTATCTACCAGAGGTATAGCATGTTTCCTAGTGTACTAGCTACTAGCATGTCAGTGTAAATTTTCACCTCAGCAAGTTTCTTGGGTTTTGAGGGGGGGGGGTTCCACAAGTTTTGAAGCAATTACTTTTCCTCGTGTTTCTTTATCAGATGAAAGGAAGTCTCTGTGGGTGTTGGTACGTTGTTCTGATATACAATCTCAATCGACAGTTTTTCAGTTTTCCATTACCTTCATCTGAATTGTTGTACTTATCACTTCATCATAGCTTCTACTGTTTTGTCCTTCGGATACTTATTTATTTATTTATTGCATTTGTTTACCGGGATAAGTCCACTGGGCCTAAAAGAGCCCATTTTCAGTGGAGGCCCGGGGAGAAAAGCTCCAACGAGATATAGAAAAAATATAATTAAAATAGTTAGTTGTTTCAGTGGGAGTGATGTTAATGTCTTTAGCATCTAAGGCACTTGGGGTTTTATAAAGTTTTTGGCATATACCAAATAGCATAGCTGTATCATTGGTTGAATTCAGATTTTTTTTTATTGTTAATCCAAGCAGAGTGAGAAAGAGAGACAGAGAGAGAGGGACAGAGAGTGAAAATCTGATTCAAGTTATCATTGGAGGGAGAGATGTGAGGGATCAGATTTAACTAGTATTATATCAGACATATATTATGAGAAGAAGCTGTGATGTCATTGGGGAACTTGTTGATAATGATTGCTGTTCTGCACTCTGTGTGCACACACAGTGGTATGCACTGACAAGATATGAATCTGTATGGATACCACTATTCCATGCAGCTTCACTTTATTTTCAATTATTACTTTGCTTTTTGTTGTATTCTGCTAGCTTTGCTTATATTTTCATGCCTTTATTTATTTTCTTCGCAAAAATTAATCAAAAACTTACATAATTTTGCAGTTTTGATTGAAGTTCTGGTTTTCCATTTTATCTTTGCAGAAGCATATGCTTTCAACTTTTTAAACAAACATTTTCTTAGAACATAACATACTTTATAATAATAAATAAATAAAATAATAATAATAATAATAATAATAATAAATAATAAATCCTTTATAATAACTTTAACATGGTTCTATATTAGAACATCAAAATTTCACAATTTCAAATGTTCTAACGTCAACTCCTATTCAGCGAACACTGACATCGAACATGCAGAACAGCAAATTTTTTCCTAGGAAAAAAATTTGCTGTTCTGAAACACATACACACAACACAAGCACAACAAACAAACAGCAATCCACACACATACACCTAAAATGTTACAGCTAACCCTACACTAAACTGTACAAATACCACTAACTATCAACTTCCCTTAACCCAAACCCTAACCCTAAGGTCTGTCACTATCGCACACTCACCTCACCCGTGCCCTAACCCTAACTCGCCTAACCCGCCCTAACCCTCACGTCCACACAATCGCACACATACCTAACCTGCGCCCTAACCTTAACTCACCTAACCCACACCCAATCACACACTTACTTGAACCCGACCTGTAACTTTCTACCACAGCACTGAAAATAGCGAAACGACATAAATGGACAGCCGAATTCTTTCCCTAGGAAAAAATTTGGTTTTCTGTTGTTTCACTATTTTCAGCGTTCGCTGAATAGGGGTCGATATTAGAACATTCGAAATTGTAAAATTTCTATGTTCTAATATAGACCCCTTTAACATATAGTGCAGACTGCAAAGCCATGTCTTTGTTATAAGTGCCACTTATGCAAAGTTTTATATAAAAGAAAATATCCCTATCAGTTAAGTAATAGGTTCTATGCAAACTCAATAAACAGCACACCATTCATTTTTAAAAAGAAGCTTTTGTTTCTAGTGTTTTATTTGCAATTCTGCTTGTACCTTAATGCCCAATTCTTACATTTTTTCTCAAAAACATTCTTATAGTCTGCAAAGCACAATACTATCTTCATTATAACTGATGTTCAGATATGATGCTTATGTATATATGTTTTCTCTTAGCATCTACTTTTTGGCTTAGGATGTGACTCAAAAGTCTTTGTTCCAGCTCACTCACTGGTTAACAAGCTTAATAAATAAACAAACAGACACAGCAGACTGCCAGTTCTAATACTGAGCAAAATGACTTAGTAAACTTAAACAGTAAAACTGCCCCTGGCACAAGAATACAGAACATTCAGCTTGGTAAACAATGCTAGATGATTTCATGACAGTACAGAAATAAGATGCAGTATGACTAGGCATTTATATTACGTTATTGAACATTTACAAGTTTGAATGTCATATGGTCATCACCATATGATCAAACTCGTAAATGCTCTAAAACGTAATAAAAAGCAAAAACAAAACAAAAAAAAAACACAAAAATTAACTCCCGAACATCTTAAGCTGTGCCCCCCACACTCTCCGCTATTTAAATATACCAACTCCGAGATCGCACTGCAGTGCAGAAAAGGGAAATCTTCCAATTCTGTGCTGTAATAGAGATCTCTGTTGACACGCTCGCACATTGAAAAATTCAAACATATGGTGCCGACCATATGACGTTCGATTTTTTCGCTGTGCGATAATGTGATATAGACCCGTGAATAGTATGAGTAGTGTATACGTCCAAATATGCACAGTGGGTGACTTATTCATCTTGTACTACTTGAAGTTCTTAGTCTCATACTGAGCATGCATTGGACTGAGAAACAAACATTCTGGGCTGCTGGGCTGTGTTTTAAAATAGTTTTGTAAATTGTGATATTCCCCCAACTGACATTCAGATTCATAGGCCTGAAACTACCTCCCATGACTATACCTAAGCATGTTATAGTAAACAGCCAATGGCAGCTAGTATACCAATCATAGGCGCATGAGCCCTCACAAGTCCCACCTGCCACTGAGATCTTTTCCTCCTGGTTACTGCACTAAGGTACGTAGCCACTCACAGTCAGGATCACTGCATAGTGTGACTGATGTTTTTGAACTGAGCTGTTGTAAAGACTGAGTAATTGACATAAACAGAGCCATTACTTCAACTAACTTTGTCATTTGGCTTTTCCCACTTAGGGGTCACCACAGCAGATCACCGTTCCACAGATTGGCAGTGGATTTTTACAGTGCCGAGTTGCCAGCCTGACATGCAACCTTCACGAAAGGCACACCCACCTGCATGTCTTTAAAGCTCACTCAGCTGCAGGGAGTTCATGCAGACTCCACATAGAAGGAATTCCAGCCAAGAATTGAACCCAACTTACCTCTTGCTGTGAGGCAACAATGCTAACCGCTGCACCACCGTGGCTATGACTAACCAAAGCTTTATCTGTTGGTGTGAGGGTAGTGAATGGAGACATAATCTGGTTTTTAACCTTTTATATTTTGTACCTGTTATACTTGCATTTAGGGTACTGACTTTAGACCAGGATACTTCTACCTGTCTATCTAAACTGATAAAGATTTACATAATGCAGTGCTTAAATAATTTTGGGATAAACAGATGTGCCACTGCAGAATTTGCCAAATTATGTGACTTATATATGTAACCTGTCATTGCTATGGTACAGCAACAAATCAAAAGACTGGTCTTATTGAAAAGCTGACCAGTGAGGAAAGCACTCAACTGTTCAGATTTTCCCATAATATGCAGATTTTTGCCTTATATATTTTGTCTGGTTTTCATAAAATGTTGGTTTTCTGGCAAATCACTGGCTAATTATTGAGGATTGGATTCAGAAAATAATGATGGACATTTGAGTTTCAGACGTCATACCCATCAGAAAATGCATGCTACTAATAAAATAATATTAACTAGCTAATAGTTCCTGAGTAGATTTAACTCATTAATATATTAATAATACAGATATATATCATATCTAAACTCTCCCGCTCATGAAAAGAGACATCAACTCCTTCATCCCATCATCTTACTGACTGATCTTAAGATTAAGGAAATTTCTACAAGCTACCTTCAAAATATATCCATTAATAAAGATGATTTTATTGAAAATGTACTCACTAACTCAAGCCCTTCTACAAAGTAGCAAATATAACATGCACACACAAATTGATAAAAAAGACATGAAATATCAAGACCATTTACCCTATCGAACAAATGCATGCTAAAACAAACCCACTCATTAAGTTTGTAAGAGGGATATTTAAAAATTTTCCCTATTTTTAGACCTTTGTACTCCCAGTTTTTGTGACTTTGCACAGAGTTCTTCCTCTAAAGGGTTGTGAGGTATGCTAGTGAGAAGAATGCTGTGGAGTCCATCCTGTTTGGAAACACATTCCTCAGATGAGATGCACCTGTTATTTTCTAGTCACATTATACAGGATAGTCTATTGCTGTGAATCCCTACCCATGACAAATTCAACCATCACACAGTAAATTCTAAAAGGGAGTAAAATAAATTCCACTGGTTACCATCACATCCTTTTTGATATGAACTGACATCTGCTAATAACACCAAACAAATGACAGTGTTTTTGGGCTTCCACTACAGATCTCCAAAGCACATTCTTCTGGGGAGTCAGAGCCTGAATGGTAATGCTTAAAGCATGCATATCTTATAGACTAAATTCCCAGATGTAGAGTCCCTTGACAGGGCAGTAACTTGGGGCGTGTTGCCTAGCTGTGCTAGGGCATGCTTCTTGGGACTCAAGCTCCTCTCATTGCTCACCACCTCAGGCAGGAGCTAATACAAAAACTCAGGTCATCCTTTCCAAAGGTGACAAAGAAGTCATCTCTTCCACCCAGGTGGGGAGGGAACCTTTGCTTTGCATGCACCAATATATGTAGGACAGAAACGCAGCCATCATAATGACAGACTTTTGAGTTTCAGAAATTATATCCTTTGGGAAATACATGCAAATGCAAATCTTTTATTCTTCCTATATTCCATATTTATAGAAGCGATAATTAAGAATCAGTTCATGATTTTGGGCCTCTGTCCCTCCAATTATTTTGGCCTTGTCTACAATTTTGGAGCTAAGATGTATGTAAGAAGAAAATGTGGGGAGAGGGAACCAAACCATACCCAATCTAAAGCTAAACATTGAGTAAGACTAGCATTAGTCCTCAACATTAACTGAATAATAGAAAAATCACTGTCAAGGAATGGATGTGTTTTCGTGGGGGCAGGAAAAAAAAAACAGCATGCGTCACTTGGACTACTTGCATGTATGGTGAACATTGCATCACCAGAGGATCTAAAGAATGCACGTCCACTGGCCTGGGGCTTGCTTCTTTTGATATAATTCCTGCCTTTAAGGTCCACATTTTTCAAGCTTTTAATGTTTGTACTTAAAGAATGTGTAACTGCGTCAAGAGACTAGATAATAAATGGCAGTGACGACATCGGCTCTGTAGTAGATGTGTCATTCTTCACTAAGCAAATTACTAAAAATATACAAAAGGCAGGGGATCACAGCCATAAAAAAGTATTTCATTTTCAGCTCTGTAGTACACTGTATGCTTGCATTGTCAGTTTTACTACTTCCTTTGGGTCATTGTGTTCTTTTACATAGGCTATATCCTAGAGTGTCTCTTAAAACAAATATTCACAGCAAATGAGTTTTATTGGCTAACCCATATGAACAGCTTGCTAGGCTAAAACATTTCATTGCAGATTGATTATATCCAGTGACCCGAATTAGAGACTAGCTATTTTCAGATGTTTAACAGATGGCTGACCATGTTAAAATAGCTAACCAACTGCCATATGATATCTGTAATCAGAATATAGTGGAATGTTTGAAGACTATGCTAGACAAGCATTTATTTATAGGAAAATAAATGCTGGTGTTTAATAGATAATGTTTAGAAGTACTTGTCTCCCAACATAGTTAGCTGTTATATATTTAAATATAGGTGCTCTGATGATCAATTTTATTATCATATAAGGTAAAGTTTTATGATATGTACTGCCTTCCTTAATGTATTGTAAATTTTACCTTAACTGTGCATTTTAAAGTGCACTGTCTACATAGTTCACACATTTTTCTATGCTTTGTAGAATGTGCTGGCCTCATTGTGTAGCTGCTCATATATTTATTTATTTATTTTGTATTCTTCATGTTGCCTAGGTTGTGGCTGGGAAGGGTTTAGTGACCAGCCCATCTACTTTGTTAACAATTAGTTTAATAAACAAATAAATTAATGTAAGCAATGTTATTACTTCTCTCTTGGAATATATTCCACTATTATCTTATTATTAAAGTGGACATGCTATATTTATACTTTATATGCCAAACTAACATTAAATAGCTGAAAGCTCAAAACCTACCAAAAACAGTGTCCCAATGAATTGCTTATAGTGAGGAAATCTTGTGAGAGTGTGTGTGTGTGTGTGTGTGTGTGTGTGTGTGTGTGTGTGTGTGTGTGTGTGTGTGTGTGTGTGTGTGTGTGTGTGTGTGTGTGTGTAAATCATACCTCTCAACTTCTTAGAACAAAAAATCTGGACAAAGGCCCAAAATAGAAACACTTTTTAAATATTGCTCTTACAAACTTAGAAAGTTGATAGAATAACAAGTTTTGCACTAGCATGAATTTTTTGAAGGGTATAAAGCCTGAAACTCAAATGTCTGCCATTATTTTCTGACTTCAGCCCTCAATGATTTACCAACAATTTACCAGAAAACAGCATTTTTATGAGAAGCAGACAAAACATATGAGGCAAAAATCTGGACATTCTGTGAAAATCTGTACAGTTGAGAGGTATGGTGTGTATAAATGCATGTGTATATATGCATGTATGAATGTGCGTGCGTGTGTGTGTGTGTGTGTGTGTGTGTGTGTGTGTGTGTGTGTGTGTGTGTGTGTATGTGTGTGTGTGTGAGTGTATGGGTGTGTGTGTGTCTGTGTGTATGTGTGCATGCATATATTGAGATGCAGTCATAAAGATAACTACCTTATCATTTTCTGGGGAGCAATCTTTTACATTGGTATCATGGCAGTGTTGTGAAGAAATGATGCAAACAAGCCTGTTATTCTTCAAAATGGAACTGCTAATAGGCTGGAAGAAAATTGCCTGCAGGTGATAAAAGAAAATGGTTTATTGAGAGCTTCTGACAAACATGCATTTTTTTGTTCTATTGTTGTTGTTGTGTCTTTCGGCTTTTCCCGGTTAGGGGTCGCCACAGCGGTACTCCGGTCCGCCAATGATTGGCAGCAGATTTTTATGTGCCGAGTTGCCAGCCCTGATGCACAACCTTCAATGAAGGTACGCCCATTCACGCATGTCTCCACACAGAAGACGCTCTAGCTGAGAATCGAACAGGACAATGTCTTACTGTGAGGTGACAATGCTACTGCAGCACCACCACCGCAGATTTTAGCATGTAAGCTGGTTTATATGGGTTTACTATCACAAACCCGAAATACAAAAAAAAAAAATCCATAACATCGAATGGAAACCCCAAATTCCTGAATACTAATTAGGCATAAATGCTGAATCTGTTGAACGAATTCAGCAGATTCAACATTTATGTCGAATATCGAACATGACCTCAGTCTAGGTGCAAACATAAGTTAAACTCCTACACTAGCATTCACATTTTAGCAGGGGGGCAAGCCCCCCTTCATCCCCCACACCCCCTGAAAACTATATATTCCAACTCCAAGATCACATTACAGTGAGGAAAGGGATACATTTCCCAGTCCACACTGTACCACGATCTCTACGCATAGCATTGAATACGTATCAGCGAATGCATAGTTGCATTCACTGATTTGTCCTCTCACTCTCCCAATGTTCAGCAACATGGACTTCAGTCAACTGGCATTCGCCATGTCCGTGTTCGCCTAACCTGTCATCAACATTTTGATAGTAAACCGGTTAGTATGAAAGTATGGAGGTTTAAATTGTTTGTTAAAAATGCTCTGTGTTTTATTTATTTGCGGAATAACTGTGTTAATATTCCTTTAATATTCCTTGGTCATTTCTGAATCTTTCATCATATTTAGATGTATTGTGTTAAATGATGTATAGAAATGTCACAGTGGTTCTAAGAGTTTCAGCATTCATTGTATGTGGACACCTGTGCTCCTGTAAGTTGGAGCCATTTGTCTGAGCAGTTTCAACAGCAGGAACTACACCTTGCAGTTTGAATTTCATATGGAGGTGGCATTTGAAGTTTGCTTCTAATATTGAATATAGACAACACAGCCTATCATTAGTTCATGCATTTTTCATTAATGGGTTTATGCTTGTGCTCTATCTTGCTGATTAAAAGCATTTGCTTGCATCATGCGTATGTGAAAAATATGCTACAACTGATCCTGAACATGAGCTCAATATGGAAATGTGAGACATGCCAGATGTGAAGGCAACTTTTAAGATTTCAGCTAGAAATAAATTGATTGTTGTAAAGTGTGATAGCTGATTGCAGACCAGTACACAGTTTTACTGACTATCCAACAGTAATGACCAGATATATCTGTACCAGTATGTGAATCCTGTGTGTAAAATCTAGCCCAAAGGTTCCTGGAGTTCATAAACTCAAATGCTATGGAACAACTTGTCACCATTCCCACAAGAGGTGAAAATATACTAGACCTGATCATCACAAACATGGGGACAAAATGCTCCACACCGGAAGTATATCCCTCATTGGTGAGATCAGACCATAAACTAATCTCACTGGAGATCCACATCCCGCCCCACCCCAACAAAAGACCACAGTGAAGAACTTCTCAAAAGCCAACTTCACACTTCTTAAGACTGGTGTGGTATCCTTCAAGGCCCCTGAGCCATTGGAAACCACAACCCACGCTGCTGAATCCCTTATAAATGCTTTCTGAGCACCTCCAGGATTGCATGGATCAAGCAATCCCAAATAAAATCAAGACCCTTTCCACCAAAGGCAAGCGCCCGATCTGGTGGACCCCAGCCATAAACAAACTTTACAAGAGGAGAAAGCTACTACAAGATAGAGCAAAATCCCTAAAAGGGAAGACATCTCTGAGCAATACTAGTAAAAAACGATCACTCAAAAAATCATCCAAGGCCAACTTTGAGAGAAAAGGACTCAAAAGACAATCATAAGGCCGTCTTTAGCTATGTTAGAAATCTGGGTGGAAACTCCCAGATATGCTCAGAATTAGTCCAAAATGATACAAAAATCACTGAACCCACAGACATTGCAAACATACTGGCAGACAGGTTCAGTGAAAATTTCTCCCCCCCCCCCCAAAGGAGAAATATCTATCCCAGCAGAGTGTAGCCTCCCAATCATCTCAAATGCCCAGGTGAGAGCTGCTCTCTCTAAAGCTAAAAACACGGCATCAATGGGACCAGATGGTGTCCCCGGCTGTGTGCTACACTAACTCAATGAGGAACTAAACCCACACATAAGGCTGCTGTTTAATCTTAGCCTTACCACAGGATTAACGACGTGCCAAAGAGTGGCGACGGCAACTGTGGTCCCACTCCCAACAGCGGTGCTTCTACAGACCCTGGTAATTACTGCCCCATAAGCTTAACAAGCCTGGTCTGCAAAGCTATGGAGAGGATCATAATGGAACTCATAAATAAAGACATAGGGGACCTACAGACATTGGATCCTACCCAATTTGGCTTTGACAAGGGCAGATCATGCCTCTTGAACTTGGTCTTTTTGAAACAGTCACCAAGGCCATTAATGAGGTAAGGCAGTTCACACAGCCTACCTTGACCTTGCAAAAGCTTTGGACACAATACCCCACTCGGGTATCATAGAAAAGCTCACCAGCTTAAATGTAAACCCATATGTCACAAGATGGGTTGCAAACTGGCTCAAGGACAGAACCCACAGGGTTAGAGTTGCTGGTGCCATGTCAGACTCGGTCACAAGCGGTGTCCCACAGGGCTCAGTCCTGGGACCCTCTTGTTCGGCATCTACTTTTCAGAAGTGCAGGCAAACATAGGAGGATTGTGGCTGACAAAGTTTGCAGATGACTGCAAATAGTTGAAAATCCATCAGACACAGATATCCTTCAGAGGTCTCATAGAAATGGATAACTGGTGCCAGAGCCATGGCTTTAAGCTAAATGCCAAAAATGTATAGTCATACCCTTTGGTAAAAACAAGGTAACCCCAAGTTACCACATAGGTGGCAATCCATTAAGCACAGAAGAGGTTATCAGGGACCTGGGGACCCAAGTTGACAGTAACCTTTCTTTTGACACTCACATTGCCAAAGTGGTTAGGAGGACCTTCTACATTGCCCACCTCATTATGAAGGGATTCACATCCAGATCAAGCGAGCCCATTGTTCCCCTCTACTCTTCACTTATCAGACCAATGATTGAGTACAATTCCCCATTGAATGTATCTTACCCGACACCTGCAGCAATTGGAAAGACCCCAAAAGTTCCTCACCAAAAGGATAAAGGGGCTCAAAAATATGCCATATGCTGCCCGACTGAAGAAACTCCAGCTCTATTCAGTCGCATACCGTCTGCTCAGAGGTGACCTGTGCCTGACATACAAGGCCATGTCCAACCCGAATTAATGGACATGCTCCACCTCAAAATCCAAATCCACCAGAGCCACAAGAGCAAGAGACTTAAACCTCAACACGGATATAAATAGGATGTGCTGGAGGGACAGATTCATCACCCAGAGACTCCCTATGCTGTGGAACAGAATCCCGGTCCATGTGAGACAGAGCACCTCGCTGGCTCTGTTCAAGAGGAATCTTGACCAGTGGATGGGAGATCGTAGGTTTACCCGGGGATCATCTCTGTATCACTGCTGGACAGAGGCACGGCAAACTAATGGGTATAGTATTTTTCAACCTAAGGGGTGGTGAAAGCCACACAACTCTGGCTAGGCTTATAAATGCCCTAGGGCAGATAGCCTAGTATGAACCTATGAACCTATGAACCTTAGACTTATGCATAGTTCTCTGTTACGAACTTCATTAAAGACACCAATCATACCTCTCAACCTCTTGAGTAAGAAATCTCGACAAAGCCATAAAAAAGTGCTACAAATAGGGACAATTCTGAAATATTGGTCTTACAAACTTAGAAATTTGATAGAATAACAAATTTTGCACTAACAGAAGGTAATTAACATCCAACTTTATATGTAGTAAAGTATTGAAGTTTACATATTTTTTTTAATTTTTTTAATTTTTTTTATTGAGAAAATATTTTTTTATATATACATATTGTATTATTGTATTAAATGTATGTTATTTATGTATGTGAGCACATACAGTATGTTTAATAATATTATCAAGTATTGGTTTAGTTGCAGTGTTATGTTACTTTAAGCTAGTAAGCACAGTGGAGTAGATTATTGTTCTATAATTACTTTAATTGTTTTATTAATACATAATTAAGCATGGGAGGGGCATGATGTATTTGTATTTAAGCTTGTGATAAACTTGTATGAATGTATTCTGAAGAAGTCTTTCGACGAAAGCGTTAAGTAAAGGTTTTTACGCTCATATATTCTGGTTGGCGTTTTTTTCTGGTGTTCCAGTGTTTGGTTTGTAGTTTATGTTCACTGGTGGTTGTTTCTTTTCCAAGTTTTGCATTAGCATGAATTTTCTGAAAGGTATGGTCTAAAACTCAAATGTCTGTCATTATTGTCTAACTTCAATCTTTAATGGTTTGCCATTAATTTGCCAGAAAGCTGCAATTTTATGAAAAACGGACCAAAAATATAAGGCAAAAATCTGGACATTCTACAAAAATCTGTACAGTTGAGAAGTATGACACCAATACATTTGCACAACTGCACTAAGAAAAATGGCATTGGATGTAAAATATGGCAGATAATCATGCAGCACTTAACAAAAAAGAAATTGGATTAATCTGTAACCAGTGTGATATGTTTTTTCTGGCCTGTATGCTGACTATATTTATTTGATGTTTTGCATTTATTGATGCATGACTTCTCAAAATATGTGGCTCTGGCATCTTTTTCTTAGTTTTATGAATCTGGTTTAGTCTAGTATTCCCTCAATCTGCACCTGAACTTAGGGAGTCTGGCTATGTCAAACCCATTTTAAATGTATTCAACCCTTTCTCCTAGGACATGTACTGACTGCACTAATTATGTCCATTTCAGGTATGCAGACTGCTATTATAGGGTAGCTGGTAACCAAGTACAGAGCTGTATGTCCAGTCATTTATACAGAACAAAAGTTTAGTCTCAACTTGATGTAGCTTAGCTATATTCAAGTTAACCAAACCCATTTCTCTGCTAGGCACAACCTCCGTCTTGCTGTGAAGTCATTAACTGCCCTTACATTTCACTTATGCATATTCTATAACAACAATCTATTCATATTCATGTGTGCTATGTTTCCCATGGCAATTAACTTTTATTTCCGATTCACTCTTCTTGATTAGAGAAATAGCATTTGCGTAACCGCTATTTGCTTATGGAGTGAAAAAAAAAAATACAAACCTAAATGCCTTTAACTAAAAAAAAAAAATCAACATAAAATACATACTGTTGTTCTAAAGATTGTTTTTCATTAAAGTAATCTATCCATCCATCCACAACCCTTTTTACCCATTTTCCACATAGGGTCAGGCTATCACCTCATCAACAGTAACAATCATCTAGCGCCATGCTTCACACTGTCGAGTGGCTAGCCTTGACATATTTCAGTCATCACATTTCTTGTTTTTTTTCTTTTTTGTTTTATGATTGTTGTTAATATTTTAGAGTAAATGAAACATTACACCTCCCTAGTATTTGAAGAAGTGATATACTAGGATAAACCTCTAATAACTGCATATCATTAAGTAGTCTGTTGGCATGTACTGCATATTGGAGTGTACATTGCTGTGTTTTATTAGTGGCAGCAATGAGTGTGCAAGGGATGGCGATGTAGTTCTAGGAGACAGTATAATATAAGTTGGAACCAGAGTACTGAATCATTTAAAACAGCAACAAACATTCAAATGTTTAAAAAAACAGTCATGAAAAAGGTCAGTACTGAGTATGAATCAATATAAAGCACCATTTTAATTTGACATATACCAAAAAGGTGGAATTGTAAACATAATTATAATACAACTAATAACTGGGTATAAAAACTAGAATTCTTCATAAACACTAACAATTTCAAACAGATGACAAAAAATGATAGCATACTGGGTATTATCCTGACAAACATCATTGGCATTCCTTATATACATTAAACCAGTCCTACTGAAAAGTAATACCATCTTTATGGATTCATCAAATAACAGCTATGGTAAAGTAAATAACCACATTGCATTAATCTGCTGCACCCATACATTAAATCTCCTATCTCAGCTTAATGGTGAGTCACTTATAGCCTCATGCAACACTTAAAACAACTACATCAATAAATGTATCACTGTGAGGCAGAAATGTGAAGTGACAGTTCCTGTAATATGCATAAATGGCAGAGTAAAAAAGTTAACAAATTATTAATTCAAAAGAAAAATAATTGAAGAAGCCTTCAGATTGTGCCCAGTCCAGTCTAGCCAGATATTGGATCCAACCCAGTTTGCTTTTGTCAAGAGAAGACCATGTCTATTCAGTCCGATAAGGTTCTTTGAGAAGGTCACCAAGGCAGTAGACAAGGGCAAAATGGTTCATGCTGCCTGCCTTGACCTGATCAAGGCATTTGATACAATACCCCACTCAGGCATTATAAACAAACTCACAAAATTAAGCATAAACCCCTGTGTGACACATTCTGGATTGCCTGCTGGTTCACAGATAGGATCCAGGAAGTTAGGAAAGGGGAGTCCATCTCCACAAAGAAGCTCATCACTGGTGGAGTCTCTCAGGACTCAGTACTGAGTCCTCTCTTTTTTGACATCTACTTCTTGGAAGTCAAGGCCAACGTCAAATGCCTCTGGCTGACCATATTAGCAGTCATAGAATCCCCCCAGATATTAATATTCTCCAGGAAGGGCTAATACAGGCAAATAACTGGTGCCATTGACATGGTTTAAAACCCAATGCCAAGAAATGCATAATAGCATCCTTTGGGAAGTTGGCTACCCCAGGAAACTATCTCATTGCTAACACACCCCTAAGATTAGACCCAGTAGTCAGGGATTGGTAGACAGTAATCTGGCTTTCGAATAACATGCGTCTGGAGTAGTAAGGAAATAATTCTATGCAGCTCATCTTACAAGCAAGGGTATGGCATTGAGGTCCAAGGATGTTATTGTTCTTCAGCACTCAGCTATCATCAGACCTATTCTTGAGTACAATTCCTCCTTTAGTATGCACCTGACCAGGCACATGCAACATTTGGAATGTCCACAGATGTTCTGCAGAAAAATAGTGCAGGGTGTTAACAATATGTGTTATGCAAATCAACTCAAAGCCATGTCCCTATACTCTGTCACCTACAAATTGTTGAGGGTAGATCTATGTCTGGCATACAAGGCATCCCAGGGTCCCACTCTTATGGACCTCTTACATATCCAGAAAACAAATAATGTCAGTACTACCCAATCCTGGGACTTAAACCCTGCTTGTGAAATAAACAGGACATACTGGAGGGACAGGAATGTGTCTCAGAGACTACCCCTTTGCTAGGAATGCCTTCCTATCTATGTGAAACAGAGTTCTTTCCTGATCCTATTCAAGCATAACTTAGACCGATGTATGGGAAACTGGAAATCCACCCTGATCTGTCACTTATGTCTCTAATGGGTAGAAGCAGCCTATAAATCTTTGGCCATGCATAGCCTAGATTACATATCCCCTAAAATAACTTCTAGGGCACCAGACATGTTTGGATACATTTGTGATGCATGGTTAGGCTTAAAAGGTCCACTGTAGTCATTATCCTAGTATATACATATAAATCTTGAATCTATAAGGACAACTTTATCTATAAGGAACTCACTAAAATAATAAAAAAAAACATTCCTTGAGGTAAATCTTGCCATCAGGGTTGATAACAACAAAAGGCCTTCTAAAAAAATGAAGGTTAAGGAACATGAGTGTAATATGATATACAGAGCAAACAGGTATAACTAATATGTAGCATATATGTTTGGATCAAATATTAGGCCATTAAGGTTTGTTCTATCTACTCTTCCTCCCAGCAAAAAGCTTTTCCTCAAAAGTACATCCAAAATTGCCAGCCACAATGGTGTTGATGGACAAATCCTGGCTGCAACCCTAATTCCTGAGTTCAACTAGTGGTTTAGGCACCCAGTGAAGCTCACAGAGTAGACCGAGTGACACGGGTGTGCCCACTCGCCTCTTTTAGGAGGGTTGGTGTATATGTCCAGAGGCACACAAAGTACACAGTTTCCCTTATAGAGACAGGAGAAGCATACACAATGTTTTCCTTCTAAAAGGTGGAGTTGTCAGTGGACTTACATTATCCACAGAAGTGAATGATAGCTGTGCACTACTGGATGTTATGGCCAAGAAAAAAAATCCTCCCAGAGATAAAATGTTCTCACTCCTGCTTCTCTCAATTATATTCACAGGAATGAATGAGTTGTAGAGCTCTTATAGGTTCTTAGGTTCATAGATGTGCACTAGGCAAATGGCCCTGGAGCCTTTACAAGACTTGCCCATAGAAGTGCCTTGGCACTGTGCCGCCCAACGTTCAAGTTCTATCAAGACAATGAATGGACTGCAAGAGTAGCTTGGGTGATTATGTGGATAATGGTGCAAAACCAGAACAACAACACAAAAAATACATCCAAAATGGTCACCTCTGTCCTCAATAAGGTCAGAAACTCCAGGTACATGACTGAATATGATATACCAGGAAATCTGATTTATGCACAAAAAATTATGTGTTCTTAATGGAACATAAAAAATGAATATATCCCTGCTATTCAAAATCAAGCTATTGTAGTTCCAGTTCACAGGGAAGGCCTTTCCATAGACCCCAATAATTACAGGCTAGTCAGAAACACAAATATATAGAACAAGCAGATGCAGACAATCATCGTGGAACTTGTAGATCATATATATGTCACCTCATAATTTTCTTCTAGAATGTGACTGCCACCCTTCACGAAGGTGTATCTCTCAAGCTTACATTGATCTGTTGAAAGCATTTGTCATTATGCTGCATTATAGAATTCTACATAAATGTATGGATCTAAAGGTAAACTAAGTCAGTATAACATGAGTATGTAATTAGATATATGACTGTACACAGCAGTTATGAACTGAAGGCTCCTATCTTCAACATTCCCTTCTACCTGTGGAGTCTCTCAAGGCTCTGTACTAAGGCCATTTCTCTTTGCCATCTTTTTCTTAGAGGTCCAATCAGAATTGAATCCAGTGTTAGGCTGTCAAGATGTGCAGATGACTGCAAAGTTGAAATCATGGTCCTTAACCAGAGTGGCATCACTTCTTTTCAAAAAGACATTTATCATTATATTTCAATGGCGGAGTAGAAGTGACTTTGTCTTCAATGTCAAAAAATAAGCATTCTAGCAATTGCAAGTTTTATGTACCACTGATGGCAACAACTGCAGACTGACAAAATAGTAAATGACCTTGGGGTCATTGCAAACGGTGATCATTCATTTGATATATGTATAGCCTCTATCATCCGCAATGAATATGGAGTTGCCCAACGGAGACTATTTCCACAAAGAGGCCGGTCACTACTGGAGTTCTCTGGGGCTCAGTGTTGTGTCTGCATCTTTTGGCTTCTACTTCTCAGAAGCCAAGACCTAGCAAGAGCCTCTGGCTGACCAAGTTTGCAGATAATTGCAAATTAAGAGCAGAAATAGAATCCCACTAAGACTTTAACATAATACATTAAGGATTAACACAGACAAATGACTGGTACTAAAGCTATGACTTAAACCTCAGTGCCAAGAAATGCATAATAATAATAATAATAATAATAATAATAATAATAATCACAATACCTTTTGGGAAGTCAGCCACTCTAGGAACTTACCTCATCAATAACACACCCCTAAGAGTAGAACCAGTAGTCATGGATTTGGGTACATATATAGATGATAACCTGGATTTCAACCAACATGTGAATAGTGTGGTAAGAAAATTATTCTATATTGCATATTAGTAAGGTCATGGCATCTAGGTCCAAGGAAGTCATTGTTCCCCTGTATTCATCCCTCATCTATCCCACCATAAAGTACAACACTCCGTTCTGTATGTAAATGACCAGGCACATGCATCAACTGGAACTCTCACAGAGGTTCGAATACAGGATGTAAACAGTATGTTCTATGCAGATCACCTTAAAGCACTATCTCTGTACTTTTTTGCTGCAGCCTGTTGAGAGCTGATTTATGCCTGGCATACAAGTATGCCTGGATCATACTCTGATGGACCTTTTGCATATCTGCAAAATGAATAACATCAGAATTACTTGATCCCAGGATTTAAACTTTGCTTGTGACATAACTATGACATGTTGGAGGGACAGATATGTGTCTCAGAGAATTTCCATTCTCTAGAACAGGTTTCCCATCCATGTGAAACAAAGCTGTTCCCAAGCTTTATTCAAGAGAAACCTGGACTAGTGGATGGGAAATTAGAAATACACCCTAGTCTAGCACTTATGTCTCTAATGGACAGATGCAGCCTGCAATTCTTTCCCTAGCTTACATATAGTACTTAAAATTATCTCTAAGGCACAATAATTTGTGAGATAAATTTGGGATGCTTGGCTAGGCTTATAAAGGCCCCAGTAGCTGTTAGCCTAGTTTATACCTATGAACCTATAAACCTATGATCCTTAATGTTCAAGAGCCACACCAGAAAGATAATCATCTCCTGTATACACTTCTTATTAGACTAATTATATTGTATTGCACCTTGTTCTGTAACCTTCTCATATACAAAATGGTACAACTGGAGAAGGAGAAAAGGTTCCCATCAAGAGATTCAAAGGGCTCCTATGCTTACTTCTAGCCAAAGAATACAGCAACAACTCTGTCTGTTCTCTGTATCTGAAGAGTTAAAGGAGTACAGTGCTTTCTTGCTTGTAGCCAAAGATTATAGTGAATCTGTCTTTCTGTATCATAGTACCTTCTTGGAGGGAACTTACACCTGACATGCATCTATAGCTGCTTAAAAAGTAGATTTAAGAAACAGAGCTGATGGTCAGAAAAAAGTTTGCTTTGAATAAATTAAAAAAAATAAAGATGTGTGGAAACATGGGCGATTGTTATATTTAGGCAGCATTAGGTATAAAGGAAAGGAAAAGATGACCCTCTTAGTATGACAAAATAGACGATGAAAATGCTTAAAATGGACATTTTATTAGTGTAATAATACTTCTGTTTGTTTCAATACAGAAAACTGACATTGACTGTCTAGGAGTTGGACAATTGTTGATTTTTCAATGAGAAATTGAAGATTAATGAAGTTACATAAATTGCATTACTTTTTGGAAGGTAAGGGTGAAGGAGTACTTATCCTAATATTAAGGCATTTGAATACTGTTTTATATATAATATGTGAGTTATTAAGTATAAAATATATTGTTTGCAACTTTTGTTTATTATAATATGGGTGTTTAAATGTTTTGCACTGGGCACATTTGAAATTTTGTGGACATAAGTTTTTTTTATTTATTTTAATTAATCTCAAAAGGAGTAAAAATAAAACACTATTGGTAAATAAGTAAAGAAGAGTAAATCGCCCTTATTTTATCTTACTATGAATTGCTGGATGACATCTCTGAAGAAACTGGAAAGGGCGGTCTGGATGCGTTATTGATATAAGATCAAAGTTTGTATGTAAAATGGTAAAATATTAATTAAATACAATAGTCTGCACAGAAGGAAACTGCTATCTGAATAAAATATTATGCTATTGTTTTACATTACTAAATACTGCTTGCTAAATTAATAACTTGTTTCCAAGTGGCAAGGTATTAACTGGGGGAACTACCATTTTGAAATTCCGAATAAGAGATTTGTGTTTTTGATCTTCAGTTGTCACTAGATAATGTTACATTTGTGTGCCTTTCCATATTACTGGTCAAGGGGTATATATAGAAGTAATTGTTGGATTTTCTTTAAGTTCAAACTAAAGCATGCTTGATTTTCAAATGGCTTTGAATGCATGTGTAAATAGTTACTTTAAAACTCGATCTTAGTATTTGAACTATCTCGATGAAAAATGAAGCACTGCTAGACTAGAAGAGTCTTTATACTATCCTGTATGTGTTTGTTGTGTTTGGACGGTTGAATAAAGTGAATGTTTATAAAGGGGGATAAATATTATATCCTAAGTATAATATAAATGTATCAATCCAGTCAAAAGATGACTTCTTTTGCTGTCTACAGAAACTTGAAACCCGAGTTGTAGCTTTGCAGGAAATTCATTCTGAAGAAAATGAGCAAGATGCATTTGCAAATGGAAAGTGATCTTGGGGAGTAGTCTCAGTTGTGAGAGATGCTAAATGTAGAACAGTGATGGTTTAGTTTCTATGAGATGCCATATTAGTAGTACAGGCTGATAGTAGAATGACAGATGGAGAAATGAAGGTGCTATAAGACAGTTATGGGAAGGGTAGAAAGAAATGGACAGTGTTAGGACAAATGTTTTAGTGCAACTGGAAGGTATGAATGGATGGCTTGTCTACAATCTGTATAAAGACAGAAAGTATTGTGGGTTGGAAGAGGGGACTTAGGGTACAACATAGGGGAAGAAGACTGGGTTGCTGTACTTATGTTAGCTGTTTCATGTGGATATTGTAAGCATCTGAGAACACATGCTGCCAGGGGAAATATAAGTCATCCAGCATGGGTGACCTAAGGCATCATGGGATCCAGTTCCAAGACAGCCACATGGAGGTTGTGAGTGAAGGGGAGATGAAGGAGATCTAGTAATAAAATGGAATGCACAGGGATGCTAATAGTCCCCTTAAGTAAGAAAGAGCACTGGCTAAGTTAGGGAAGGAAACAGTTGGGGTGGCTATGGTTCAGGAGTTAAAGATGAAGCTAGGGAAAGCAAGGAACTTGAGAAAGGAGAGATTTAGGTCATTAGAGGTCACATGTGACAGGGCAATATGGACTGTTGTACTATGTGTTTGTGTGTGGGGGAGGATTTCAACCTCATGCTTCAACCAAAGTTTGATCATAAATTTGGAGGGGTAATGTGAGAAAGGAGGGTGGATTGATATTTGTATATATATATATATATATATATATATATATATATATATATATATATATATATATGTGGAAAGTGAGAGAGAGGGAGAGAGAGAAAGATGGGGAGATGTGTTAATTTATATTTCTGAGGAATGAATGCATGCAGGCCTCTCCCTTGGATTGGTTCTTAGTGGACTATAGAACAGTCAGATACATGAGTATGGTAGACATTTTGGAATGTAGTATATCAGATCACTTGATGGTAATCAAAGACTTTGAAGGGGTTACTGATGATAGCATGAGGTGGAGATGGAGCTGTGGAAAGTGGAGGAATGGTACAGACCTAGGTTAATTGAAAGTCATGGTGAGGCAGATTGCTCAGGAGAATAATTAATTTAAGGGGCAGGTAGGAGCAGAGTGGATATATCAGAAGGGAAGAAGGTGGCACTTAGGGAAAAAATTATTGGGTACAGAGGGAGGAAATTATATGGTTAGGCAAATTTAGGAGAAGGAAGAAAAGGAAGGTAAGGCAGTTACAGCATAGTTCTAAGGTTGGTAGATTGGAGGATGGGCATATTAGAATAAAGGTACTATGTGAGGAACTCAAGGAGTTCAAAGAGGATCAGTTGGCAATAACATTGGAATGAAGTGGGGCTAGATGCTGATGAAAGTGGAATGGAATTCTGTGTTGCTGGCATGGCAGATGAAGGACCAAAGAATGAAGGTGTGGTTGACAGCAGTATGTTTTTTCAAAATGGAGTTCAGGAAGTTGGGAATGTAGAAATCAAGGAAGTCTTTACAGTATTTCATGATGAATCATACAAGGAGGTGGGGTGACATGACACTACTGAGTTTTCCAAATTGAAGAATTAGTTTTGGGGAAGGCAGATCCTGAATATTTTCATAGGCCAATAGGTAAGAGAGGGTTTATGGTAGCACATAAAGTGGTAAAGCTGGGGAAAGTGGATGGGCCAAATGGGCTTCCTAGATAGATGGGCTGAAAGTGAAGAGGGAATCGATGGAGATGATGAATTTTATGATGGAAGAGGGTAGAATAATGGAGCTGAAGTAGGAGTTTTACATGTTAGTTTTTGCAAAAGGGATGGCTGATGCCGAAGACCCAGAGAACTAGCAACCTATATCATTGTGCAATGCAGATATAAAAGTTTTTAGACTTGAGAAGATACTCCCAGGGGTACTTGCAGGTATGCAAACACTATTTATTGATTGCATATCCTTGGCCAGCCTCTGCCTGCTTTTGTTGGATTTTTGCCATAGACTGAGGAACAAGAGGAAGGCAAAGCAGGGGTAATGCTAATACATATAAAGAAAAACACTTTACTTTGATAGGTTGGAGTTCTGTGCTAGGTAATGTTAGAGAGGAGTATTGTTAAGGAAGGTTATTTAATGCAATATGGCCATTGTACAGGGACCCTTGGATTAGAGTGATGTTCAATGAAAGGTTGTCAAACAGGATACATTTGGAAAGCGGAATGAGGAAAAGTGTCCTTTATCCATGGCATTACTTGTTCTTTAATGGAAAACTTGAGCTCAAATGTTGGGAGCATTTTTGAATGAAAATTGAAGAGATTACGAGGGGGATAATCACACTGATCTTTGCAGATGACTGCATGTTATTATTAGAGGATGTAACGATTTTGTTGCCAGGGATACTAGATATATTCAGAGTATTTAATTGAAGATTCAGACATCAAATGTCATCAGCAAACATATGTGGCAATACCAAATGGATAGGGAATAGTTGGCAAGGTGGTATTGCTGCAGTCCTTGGGAGAGAGTAAGCACTTAGTGTTAAGGTTCATTAGACATTAGGGAGGTAAAACAAAATAACTGGACTAAGTTAAAGAAAAAAATAGGTAAGCTATCAGACAGGTGGTTGAAGACAGTATCCTTATTAAGGGAAAAGATAGAGATAATCAGTATAATGCCACCTGTATCATACCTGTTATGATATCTGCCTACTTAGCCACAGGATAAAAGTTTAGGTAAGGTTCAGAGAGTCTGTGAAACATTTTACGAGGTGTGAAGCAGGGGAGGAAAGTTGAATGGAGGTTAAGTATAAGCAAGAAAATGGGAGGATGAAGTATTGAAGATTTTAGAAGGTATGCAACAACAGTTAACGTGGTGCAAAAACTGAAGAAGGAGGAGAGAAGTAGTATTAGATGTAGTAGTATTAGTAGCATTAGATGTAGTAGTAGTATTAGTAGTATTAGATGTAGTAGTAGTATTAGTAGCATTAGATGTAGTAATAGTATTAGTAGTAGTAGATGTAGTAGTAGTATTAGTAGCATTAGATGTAGTAATAGTATTAGTAGTAGTAGATGTAGTAGTAGTATTAGTAGCATTAGATGTAGTAATAGTATTAGTAGTACTAGATGTAGTAGTAGTATTAGTAGCATTAGATGTAGTAATAGTATTAGTAGTAGTAGATGTAGTAGTAGTATTAGTAGCATTAGATGATGTTCTTGTGAGGATGCAGTTAGGAAATGACATGGAATGAACAAGGATGGTGGAGAAGAGGACAATAAGGGAGGCGTGTAGGAAACTGGGTAGCTTGAAGGAGGAATTGGAGTAGATGAGTTTTTCTTTGAGGGCTCTGATGGGTAAAGGAGGTACAGAATGTTGATTATATAGTATTAATTTCAGGAAAAGGAAGAGTATAAGGACAATATGTGATATGGAGAGAGGTGAGGAGTAGAAGGGTGTGTTCTTTTCTGTAAATTAGGGTGAAATTCAGCTGCCTGAGGAGAATGTTTGTTATACAGAAAAGTGATTAGCACAAGGTAAGGAGAAAGGAAAGGAAATATAATTTGCAGGTGAAGAATTATACAGAAGGCTGCAGGAAGGGATGTGGAGGAGGCTGAAAAGAGGTAGGACTGCAGCTGTGTATACGGATTTTAAAGAGTTGGAGTGGTACCAGTGTAGAGTTGGAGAGGCTGAGAGATAAATGGATTAGACAGGGTGAAGACTGCACAAGGGAAGACACATAGGAGGCATGGGAAGCAATAAAATATTTATGAGTGGTCTTAGAGCTAGTGTTTGAGCCGCAAAAGAATTTTTTACACAGGTTATTTGGGAGTCCAGTAAAGATTAAGAGAGAAGGGTGGTGGGAGGATGCTGCATGTTGGAAGTGTACAGAGGAAGACACAGATCATTTGTATATTTAGTAGGAGTGCCTTGTAATAAGATGGATGTGGTAGTTCATACTTAACATGTAGAAAAAAAAACATGGGTATTGGGGGATTCATTTACTTTTTGTTTGTTTGGGGTTGAATTGAGGATTCAGAACAGAATCAGATGGAAGGGAATCGGGATGAATTTGGTGATGAGAAAGAGAAAAGAAAATTATATTGCAGGATTGGAAAAAATTGGGTCTGTTAGAATTTAGGATGAAGAAAGTTTATGCATAGGTAAGGAATATAATGAGAGTTTTAAGAGCTATGACCAGAGGCCAGGTGATGGGGCATACATAGGGGATTATAGGAAGCTATATGAAGTGGGGATGGAGAGGAAAGTTAAGGGGGAAGAGTGTGGAGGTAGTGGAGATGAAAACCAGGTGAAGAGTTCTAGCATTACTTCCCTGAGTATAATGGGTGAGGAGGAGAGAGAGAGTGCCTCAG